>NW_008680692.1:7930-32588 GCF_000695815.1 Acanthisitta chloris
ATGAAACTTAAACATTTTTAAACAACTTCCAGATTAAATTTTAATAGGAATGAAAAATGAACAATATTCTTACAAGTAAGAAATGGTCTTCATTATTTTTTAAAGTCCGTATCATAAGGAACAGCACCGTTAATAAGAGCTCTGAGGTTTTTTTTATATTATGTACACTGTTCAGATAGAAATTTAACAGGGGAATTTTAATGAAATGATGGCAGAAATCACATTTTTATTACATCCCTTTGCAGAATATTTCCTGTGAGACCGAGATAGAGAGAGGCCAAAATTAACGGCTTTTCATAGGAACTGAGTGATAAGTTATGGAAAGCTTATAGAGATAATAATTTTAGGCTGCTGTTTGGGTAGCTAAACAGCCTCATGGAGAATTGCTTCTTAATAGACATATCATGGGAATTAAAGACATTTGGATGTTAATTTGTATACTTATTTTTGGTATAGGGCCACAAAGAGAAATTCATTTTACAGATACTTTGCTTGCTGCTCTGTGGAGAGAGGGAAGGAATTCACTTATCGGATAGTTCCTGTCACTCAAACACTTAGGAGAACGTGAAGAGTTGTCAGGGGGCTGGCTCTCTTTTCCTTTTTCTCCCCTCTTGTGCTTTTTAATCTGAACGTAAGAGAGCATGATAAGATCTTACCATGGGTTTGTTCTCATAAAAAATTAAAGAAATTGTTATTTTGGGAAATGAGAGTTATGTTTAGGGAAAATAAGCACCAAAAATATTTATGAAAATCTAAGCAATCTAGCATATTATGTTGACTTAGAGTTGAACTTGTATTGCCCACTTGGCAAATATATTTTACCATATTGCCATACAACTATAATAATAAATGAACATATACTAAAGCGCCCTATCTACTATGGCAAGTGGCACTTTAAAAGCATTTCACATGCTCAGTTTCCTGTATTTTAAATGCAGATGTTCATCCAAGTTTTAATACCAATGGGAGGCCCTGTTCAAAACCTGCATTAGAGTGAAGCACAAGGTGGCAATAAACTTAATTCGGGCTTTTATCTTTCTTGGTTCCACCTCAAAGCTTTTAAATATTGCAGTTCTGAAGTGAGAATTTCTTTTGTGTTAGTCATTTCTGTGAACACCTGCGAGCAGCTGGGTTTAATTGGCCTACAGCTGGCACTGACTGTGTGTGCAGGGGCTGGGGGAGGCACTGCTGATCGGCTGCCTTCACGGCGGGCATCATTATCTCTTCTCCTTCCTTTTCAGCTCCCTTTTTAATTTTTTTTTTATTTTGCCTTATATGCAGGTTAGAAAGGTTTAGGGATTAGGGACTGAAAATAGAAGAGGCTCCAGTGAGATTTGATGCCTCCTGGATGAAGTCATTTCGGCAAATATATCTGCATGCATCCACACCTTATTGAACAAGTCAAGCATGGATTTGCTAATCTTGTTAGTCAATTTGCAATACTTCTGTAGCTTTCATAGTGGTACCTGTGCCAAGGGCCAGGGAGGCTGAAGTGCAGAGCAGTGACAGCAGTGTCGAAGAAGGGAGTACAGGTTTTAAAAGTCTCTTCTCCATGCCAGGTGTTAGCAGTGTAATGGAAGGTATTACCCTATGTATGGTTGAAACAAAATGAGTACAAGCTTGTGTATAGACATTTTTTTGTGGGATGGCTTTGCTTTAGTGATTGATGGTGTCATTTGCATTGAGACTTGCTTGCTCTCAATAACTCAGTTTAAATTAGCAGTCTTTTTGTTTACCTGAGTGCCTTGTGCATGCCCTCACCTTTGAAATAACTGTTGCTCTGCTTTTATTTTATTCTGTTTTGATTTTCAGAATTAGGTATTGGTGTTACTTACACTATTATTTCCTACAAGAAACTGCTCTAGAGTGCTTATTTAGAAAGTATGCAGTTGAGAGGAAATAAATAGTTCTTTACCAGCTGCTGCTTTGTAATAGATTAGTACATTGTTCTTTACCTCTAGGCTTCCCTGGGCTTTGCTGATGATGTTGAATTATATAAACTTCAACTTAAAAGGAATGAAGGAAGGGAGAAATGCAGCCAAATCACTTGAACTAAGCCAGAATGTCCTAAAGGTCATATTTCCTAGTGCTAAGAAGGAGAAAATAGTCTATATATGGAATATTTTATTCACAACAGGAGCAAAACTGAAGCTTTCCAAATCTAAATTGAAAGCTGTGAACCACCGCAAGCCTATAAATACATCTTTTGGATCATAATTGGTCTTGCAGGCTGTGTGTCCCTTACAAATAGATTGTATTTGGAGAATTGGATAGTTTGTGAATCTGGTGAGTTTGCTGCATTATGTTGCCAGGTGTATTTCCTTTAGGCATTCATTGTATGTGGCCTGCAAGGGTCCTTCATTCCACTGTGATGTGAATCCTCTGTGTTTTGTGGCTTAATGATCTTCTGCCAGATGAGACTTACCCTAGAACAAAAAGACTGCTTTAAGTGGCCATGAAAAGTAAGGAAATGCCTCTTCACTTTCCTATCAAAATAGCACATATATTACTCTAGCTAAATTTCGCCTTTTACATGGGCCACAATCTTGTTGATGATTAACTTTGTTCCAGCAAAAGGCCTGCAAGTCTTTCTTTTTGAACAACCGGGATTTCAAAAAGTAAATGCATGCTGGGTACAAAGTAAATAGTGGAGAAATAAGGTCATTTAATAACCTCTCCCAACTTTAATCCTCTTTTTTTTCTTGCTGCTGTTTTTCTGGGATCTCACTCCTACTGTTTATGTCAAGCTTGTTATTTCCCCTTAAAATGTTTTTCTGTGCAGATAGATACTTCAGTGAAATATCTTGCTACAGAGAGCAGCATTGCTAAGCAGAAAAATGACGCACACTGAAGAAAGGGACTTTGGGACCAAGTCTGTATTGGTTACTCTGTTCAAATACATGGATAATGTTGGTGAGATAACTTAGGTTGGAGAGAGCTTAGTACGGGGATTTTTTTCAGTCTGACTTCAGTTTAATGTTTTTGATCCTTAGAGTTTTCTGTTAAACACAGTCAATATGACTGTGACTGCATGCCCAAGAAAGTGTAACAGCAGCTCCATAACTTCAATGCAACTTGTTCAAGCTTCCTATTTGTGTTACCCAATTTTGTTTAATTGGAGTACATTAATATAACAGACACCTTGCCTTTGTCTAACCAGATTTAGGGCTGAGAATGAGTGGAAAGGTCTTATCTTAATGAAAATGAATTTTCTTCTGTCTGAACAATAATGCAATAAAATGATCAACCTTCTTTTTTTAAGCTGTTAATTGCCTGCATGTGTAATGCTCCCTAGCGACATTTCTAGCAGTGCCGTGTGAGGGCCCTGCTGTTGGTCAGAGATTTTCGGAGAGCACTGAAAGATAACATTATTAGTAACAATTAAGACAAATGTTTCTTTTGTGGCTTGAAGAAGGCTCATTTAGCAAAATCTCTCAAAGGCAAGGCACTGAATGCTTTCAGGGTTTTATTTATTTTGTAGGAAAGTAAATTGTTTGAGGAGGTGCAGAACTGGAGTGTACATTAGATCCAGTGCAGCAGCAGTCAGAGGCATTCTGGTAATGGTACCAGTTCCATCCTGAGCATGGAGTGGTAGGATGTGAATTTCATATACAGTAAAGGGTGAGAAACAGCTACCTTGAATATTCCTCTTACAGTAACTGAAAGCTTTAGTTCCTGAATTAATTAATCAAAGGCCCTAGACTGCAATGTCATTATGAATAGTCAGAACATTTTCAGCTTGGTGCTTGGCTCATCCGTCTGGCAGGCACTGAACTCCGTCAATCCCTATTGAAGTTGTGCCAATCTTCTTAGATGAAACTGATTGATGTGAGCCCTTTCCTTACCATTTACTTGGACAGCTAGACTGCGTGTGACTAAATTCTTGGCCATTGCAGACATTCAGATGAATTCATTTTGATTAGTTCTACTTGAGACTTTGAGGAAAGATGAAGACTGAATTGCCATTCTTTTCCTTCCTTCCCCGATGTCATTTTCAAGCTCTTCCCTTGCCCATCCACAACCACTATGCTCATGCACGCATGCATGTGAATACACATGCAGACATTTCTGTTGCTAGGCATTAATCCGTGGGTCCAGGCAGAGTTCAAGAGGTTTTTTTATACTAATTGTCTTTTACCAAACTATTTCTCTTCTTTGTACAACACTATATTGGAAAATCATGCTGTTTTCCCAGTTGCAGCATTTTAATGCTTGCTCTGTCTTCAGTGAGTTGCTTTGCTTTTTTTCTGCTATCTGGGACAAATTTAGTGTAAATTAAATGACCAGTTCATTTTTTGCGCTCCATAGGCTGCAGCAAGTAATAAACAGCTTATGTAATCTCCTAATCATCAACTCAGCCAAAAAATGTCATAAAACTCTGCAGTATACAGCACCTCACAATGATTTTTGTAGCCTGCAGAAACCGTATATTATGAATATTGTTTGCTATGTTTTTTTTTATTTGAATCGTCATCATCCTCCATTTGCAGAAAAGAGAAAGACTCTCTTTTCTTATTAGTTGTTACACTTTCGATCCATATTTATTGCCTCTGTGTGTGGTTGTTAATTCTACTTGGAGGCTGTTGCTTGCTTTCATTGAATTGGGAAAATGGTGTAAAAATCAGAAACATTAGGGGCAAAGAACTTGCCTACCCTTTCCTTCTCTGTTCTTTCCCCCTCAGGTCCCCTGCCCTGAATTTTCTGGCCTTCTCACAAATTTCCAGTTTTACTTCTGGTAATTTATCTCTTCCTTGTGTTCTCTATCTATGTGTGTAACCAAGCTTTTCATCTTTCCCTTGCTCCCACTGCAGGATTTTTCTCCTTAGAGGTCTTCTTTTAAACACCTTTTGTCCAGCCTAAATAGCATGAAAGTTGGCTTCTGTTGCATCCCATGGGAGGCTTCTTTTGTGGTTTGCTCTCAGAAAGCATTTTTATAACCTTTATTTCCCATTTCATAATTTCACACCCATTTTTAGTATCCTGTATATCTGTTGCCTATTGTTTGGTGTAATCTGTTAGTCCATACTGTGATGTTTTGCTTCTTAAGTGTTTGTCTTTTAACTGGCTCACTGGTGTTGTTACTTGCTATCTATCATTAATACATCCTAATGTTTTTAAATGGTAGCACTTTGAGAAAGCATTATAGAACAGCATAATCTGTTTCAGGCTCAGTGATATGAAATACGGTGTTGAGCATTTTCTTCTCAAACCCTTTTAGAGGTAATTTTTCTGTTTTCATGGTGCTTTCATTGATGCCGGCTGAATCTCAGCCACTCTTCCTTGGTGGAGTGCATTGAAGGGAATTGATTGGAAAAGAATGATAGGTGTAGTCTAAAAGTTACTTTGGGGAAACTTCTTAGGGTCATCTTATGGTATCTAGAAATCATACAGGGATACTGCCTTTGGATTCTTCTGAAGCACTTCTTCATTAGCCCTTAGGAGTGTGATTTGCTACTCCCTTGCTGGTGACCCTCTGCCTTGGGAAAATGGCCCTCTTAATTCTGTTCTATGCAGTCCCAGTTATATTTCTATCTTATTTTACATTTTTAAATATATATTCAAATAAAGTGATTTGACATGGGCTTGAACTAATATGGCTGATGCTGAGTGTTCTTGACTCTTTGAAATTGTTGAAAGGTGAGAGCACTCAGCTCCTCAGCACCTTTCAAAACTACTAAGTTGCTTTAATGTCAGACATGTATTTTATGTGGCTGGCAGAAACAGTCTTGTGGTGAACTTTCTTCTTTCATTATAATCTGAGCTAAGCAATTGCTCAGTGCCATTAGAAGAAATTGTAGTGAATTATGTATTTTCAGGCACAAGCATTCCATGAAGGAAAACAAGCTCTAAAAGTGAGCTGCTAAGAGTCTGAGATGCAGTACAACATAACAGGGATTCATCCAGGAGAAGTAATGCAATATGCATTGAGGAAGAAGTGTAATGGGAATCGTTTCTGAAAAGGAATTGCAAATTCCTGTCTAATGCAAGGAGGGAGGAGAGAATCCTGTTTCTCTTCTTGTCGTCCTGTAGATACTAGCAGAGAAATACACATACAGGTTTATGGGTCATCATTGCCTATGGTGCTCTTGCTAAGTACCTTAATAGAGCAGTGTTTATAAAAGGACACAAGTTTAACTGATTTAGTAAACTAAAGCAAAAGATTTAAAAGGGGAAAGATCTGGGTGTTCTAGCTACTTAGAGCTTTGGCACCCTGTCTGCTTGTTTAATTACTGTAACACTTTTGATGCAGTTGAAAACTTTTGAGTTGAATTCTTTGTGTGTATTTTATATAGAAGGATGTCTTTTATATTTTCTCTTCTGGATTGATCAGTCATTTTTATTTAGGCTTTATTGCTGTAATACAGCTGTTGGTTATTTTTCTTTTTAATATTTAGCCCTTTCCCAAGGTGCTTTAAGGAGAGGAGGAATAGATCAAAATAATAATTTTTCATCTCCTAACATTAAGATAGGAGTTTTTTAAATGACTCAAGCCAATTTATTGCAGAGTAGATTCATTGCGGATACACTCAAAATCTATCGGATTGATTAACGATGCTGTTCTATTGACATGTCTGTTCCAAAAGAGAATGTGTGATAATAGGTTGAAGATTTGATGAATACCATTTTGTTTAGAGAAAATTATATTTTGGTGCGTTTAGTATATTTGTAATGTAGGAAAGACTTTGAAAGTTACCTTCAAAAAGTGACTACAGGAAGGCTTCCATTGTTAATATCAAACCTTGTGGGAATGGAGGGGTTTGGCATTGCTCCAGTTCCAGGGAGATTCCGCTGCTGGAAAAACTCAAGCAAAAAGACATCACTATGGGTTTTGTACTCTGAAGGCTTAAATAAAAACCAAACAAACAAATCCCAGAATGTTGGTTTGACCTTGACTTGTATACAAGTTGTATATGCACCTTTGAAATATTGGCAAATTAAAGTTGCCTTTAACGCAAACGTTTATAGTTTTTTAGGTCTCTCTATTATAAGCAGGCAGCCTGGCTCACTCATTGCCCTGATGAAGGTCATAGTTCTTTTCAAATTCTTCCAATTTCTGTGACTGTAGGTTTTATGAGATTATACATCTTAAAATCAGTGGAATTCATGAAATCACATGATTCCTAATAATGCATGTGAACTGCTCAAGTTCACAGAAAAATAAGCTAATAGATTCTTCTCACTATTGTTTTATTGAATTGATTCTTCTGTCTTTACTTGGGAGGCAAAAAGTGTTGTATGAGATTGCATACTGAAACTTCTTTTTTATCTTGTCCACATTAGTTTTACTTTCTGAAGCATGATGTCCCCAAATTTAAATCTGAATTTAGAGCAGAATCATATTCTGAGTGCAGCGAGTAAAACACAGAGGAAGGAAAAGATTAATTTTCAATTCTGTCTTCTTTATGGTTTATGTATGGCAAAAAATGAAAGTCATCTCCCAGGTTAGGTCTGTTTGAGATGTTTGTTTCAAGTGTTTTTTAGCACAGCTTGCTGATTTTGTGATGAAGCCTTTGTGCCCCACAGGTCTGGGGCCTGGCCTGGCATCCCAGCCAGCTAGGTTAAATTGGCTTCAGGCTCTCCCTTCTGTACTGGGGGGTCTGTATGTGATGGCTGTGGGGATGGTAGAGGAGTAAGGACCAACAGCTGTTTCAAGACCTTTTGTTGGCCACCTGTTGGGCCACTTCCACTGTAGTCTCAATTTTATGAGTCCCTAAGCTATGGATTACTGCAGCATTCAAACCTTGGTAAGTGGTCAGCCCATGGTGGGGAAGAGAAAGCTATGGAAGCTGTGAGGTTATGTTAGCAAGCAGAGAGCAAAACTCTTACCCTTTTCTCATGCACCTTCAATATGCATTCAGTACTAGCCATGGCATTGTCTCTGCTCCATATACATGGGAGAATGGAGATTCTTGGAATGAAGTAGAGCTTGCCAAGAGAGAGCAGCCTCAAAGGATTATTTAGCCCTTGTGCCCCACTTCCAGCAATTCTCATAACCTCGTTTATTTTCCTTCCAACTCTGATATGGGATCTGCAGTTTTCTGTGCTGAAAGAAATGATGACTATTACTCTGATTATTCTACTTGGGTACTGCCATGAGTACAGTACACACAGGTGCCAATTTTTATCAGCTGGAGAGTTGAATTCAGAGGGTGATATTGATGCAGTTGAACACATACAAATGTCAGTATAAAATAAGAGACTCCTAGAATTCTAGTTAGTTGCTTCAAATAAATTCATATTCTCTTATTAGAAGCCCAGAGAAGAAACTGAAATGCAACTCTGTATGTATGATTCTTTTTTAAAATGAAGGCTAGGAAAATCCCAATTGATACATGTAAGACATAGCTTTTTAATTTATTGCTGAAGCATATGCAAAAAAGGCATTAATTTTCAGTAATATAAAATTCTCAATATGTGGTGCCTGGAGCTATGGTTTTGAACCTAAATTGCATGTATTTACTAAGCCATATAGCTCTGCAATGTGGAAAATGGAAGTGCATTTCAAATGTGTGCAGGAATTGGTATTACTAAAACCAGTTGTAATTTATAAGTGAGAAAAATAAAGCTTTGGATGGCAGATGAAGAGACACCTTCAATGACTTCATATTCTTGACTGCATGAGGTGCGTTCCTGCAAATGGGAAGCAAGTGCCATATTTTAAGGAATTTCAGAAGTCAAGCATCAAGGGGTAATAGAGTTGACCTCTAATTTCAGAAATCATAGGCTAACGTTTGAGAACATTTCATTTCCAAACTTTATTTAAAGCTCTGCTTAGCACTCGGTTTTAGGATAGTAAGGATTTTTGGCGGGGAGGCACATTGGTTATACTGTTACCTAGCAGACTTTTTTCCTTTAACAGTAGACACCAATGGCCTCTAGGAATGAAATGCTGCTACTTCAGACTATGCACAGGTGTGGCTGAACTGTCCTTCAGTCCTTGATTTGACAAGAATGGTTTTGCATCCTCTGTTCCTTTTACCTTGAACAAAGTAAAATGTAGTTGGTTGCTTTGTTTCTAGCAGGTCTTTTTTCATTCTTAGAGGTTTGCTGTCTCCTTGGTGTTGAAGTATTTTAACTGTCATTTTTCTATCTGCCGCTTCCTAGAGTATCCATTATCCATTGCTGCAGTATGTTATCTAGAGGCTGCGTCTTGAAATTCTCAGTAGGCAGTTCTCAGCACGGATGCTTACAAAGGTGTTAAGGAAATAGAGGGTTTGGATGTATATTTAGTGCAGAATTGATTCCACCCCATGTTCCTTCCACCTAGAAGATTCAATATGAACACAATGTTGCTCTTTCCAAAATGATTGAGCTTTTGCTTTCAGTTCAGAAGTGCAAATTTTTAGAAAAGGGAAAGTTAAAAATATCAGAGTTCTCCCATTAGATCAGAAGCTTAGCACAGATGAGATAAAACTATGACTTTCACTGTCTCTTAACTCGACTGTATTCTTGTATGTCTGTTGCTTTTGGTATGAATAGAACAAGCTTTGTGAGCATGCCACCAATAAGACACAGGAACACAGGTAAACATCCATTGGCATGTTCCAAGTGGTTATTAGTGTAACAAACTGCCCACCATCCTTTATAAAAAATAAAGGGAGGAATTTATATGTATTTCCTGTAAAGCAGTTTTCTTTAGGTTATTCATAAATATCCATACCTGCTTTGCAAATATAGAACTTGAGCCTTATTAAGAAATAATACATAAATTTGTACAAGAGCAAAAGATTCTTTTACCATCTGGTCTCTGAAAGGGACAGCTCTAAAGATACTCAGAAACACTGCAGATAAATACAGCTTCTTTTTCAAAAAATACAGCGTAGGTATAAAAGCAAATGTAGGACAAGATTTCTAGGTAGGCATACTATGCTTTATAAATGAGACTGGTATGCCTGTGAAAATTAGTAAGCAGCCAGACTGTTTTTGAGGTCTGAAAAGGAGACACCAGATTTCAAAGCTAAATACAACTTGAGAGCTGTTAAGAGTCTGGTTAGTATCCAGTTTGGACTGTTAGGTGTTTGTCCATCGGGTATAGAACCCTAGGTGAGCCTTAAGTTATTCAGCAGCTCCTGTACTTGAAGTCATGAATAAATGTCATATGTAGTACTTAGGATTTTTTCAAGTGTAATTGTCTTGTATAGATATCCAGAGCATTTACGTGTTGTTAGCAGTCTGCTCTCATGCCTGGGAGTACTTAAAAGCTGGAATGCTGTTTACAGCTCTGCTTATATTCGTTTCAAATTTGGAGGAAAGAAGGGGTTAGTTCTACAACACAATGTGATTATTGGCGAAGTCAAAATGTTTTTGATACTGAATTAACTCCTTTGTCAAATGGCACTTTTATTTACAGGCAAGCTATTTGGACAATTCAAATGAACTTGAAACAGTCCTGATACTTCAGCACTGCAAATCAGAGATGGGAAAATAAGAGGACAGAAGGCACAGTTTTCATGCTGAGCTTCCTACCCTGCTTTACTGCTGAGGAAATGAGCTGCCACATCTGCTGTGCTGTGACAAGATCTGGACAGGATATGTCCAGGAGACTGTGTAGGAACAGAATACAGGCAGATGATGGAATTGTTTGAGCTGTAGGCTATCTATGTTGTCACATTTAATGGCATACGTTCAGCATCATCACAGGCAATAGCAAGGCAGAATACAAGTATGTGAAGCACTGTGGGTTTTTTTCTCTTTTCAAAAATGAATTCCTTGTATTTATTAATTAGACTGGTGCAGAAACAGCGATTTTGCTGATATGGATGTAGCAGCAGTGCCAGGAACATGACAATTTAGCCAATTTTCAGTGTAGCAGTGCTTACCTAAAACTGAGTAAACAAAGAAACTAGAAATAAAACCAGAAGATGTTTTTGCAGCAACCTTCCAGTGTGAGCAGTGTCAGTGTAGCTGATTGGATTTCTCTTTACACACAAAGATTCTGTTGTTTTGGATCTGGATTGCAGTTTTGATTAAATATTTTTTTTCCAGTGACTGCATATTGACATTCAGATTGATAGCTAGAATCAATTTCAGCCAGATTAATTTATGAATGGTTTTTTTTTAAATATAAAAATTGATCATAATGCTCTTGACTCTTTGAAACTGGTCACCCAGAGTAACCCTCTGTAACAGCCTTCTGTTGGACTCTTAACTGGAGCTCTGGGTTTTCTGTTCCTCCAAAATTTGTGCTACTTCAGCTTTGAATTTTTTAATATCTACATCTTGAGCAATCTGTTTGTGACTGAGATTCAGAGAGGTCCCGTGTATTCCTTGACCTCAGTGTCTTCATCTATAGAACAAGGAGAAAAGTGCTTAGTTACTGCCAGGAATATTCAGGCATAATGTATATAAATACCTCTAAAGGTTACAAGTTCTCTTAAAGTGCCTCGTATTTCTGCTGATTTCATGTTAAGTAGAAAACTGTGTGTATGTGTGGTGGTGGCAGTGGGGGGAGTTCAATCATCAGATGTCAGGTTTTGTTTTATTTTTATAATGATTTATGCAGTTGTTAATCTGCAGCTGACTCCTCAGAGGGAACTTCAGGGAGATCATGTATTTAGAAACAATCTGGCTTCTAGTATTTTTTCTCCATTGTAGTTTCTCCCTTTGTTCTTTTGTTCTCTATTATGAAGGACATTTGCATGAAAACAAGATTTTTTGTTTCTTAAGAGTTCAACTGCTCCTGCTGCTTATTCCCCACCTGGCCATAATCCTCCATTCGTGACATCTCAATTGGTGGCTCTGCAAATGATTATGATGTCAAAGACAGGATTATGACTTCAGGTGAGAAACAAACAGCAGGAACTGGTGAACTCAGGAGAAATACACATCTAGATTTTTCTCTGACCATTTTTATGCTAAAAGCACAAGAGAAATGCAGACAATAGATTATGTATGCATATATGAAATAACTGACCTATAAGCAAATTGTATCATACCAGTGAGTAACCTGACAAATCTATGTTTTTGAATTGCTTAAACTGTTCCTATTTTCTAGTTTCATCTACGGAAAATTGCAATAGTAGAATAATGTCCAATGACAGTGTGGTCAGGACATAGTTATTTGGCTTTCCCATGTTATAACTCTTGTGAGAAACTTGTTCTGTTGGAGCAGAAAGTGCTTAGTTTGGTTGTAATAAGGTTTGACGAAAATCATAAATCAGAGCCAAACTGTGGACTATTAATGAGTTAACCAGGGTCCCTGGTGAGCATGCTGTTTTGGACCAGGTCAAACTGCTTTATGATACAATGAGAAGTTCTTGAATTTGTCTGAGTTCTTCTGCTTGTTTGTTTTATCTCCTATTTAATATTACACTTCTGTTTTCCCCAGGAACACCACTGCCCCCAAAACTAATTCCCTAAGGGGTTATTGCACAATATTTCATTTCGAAAATTCTTGTCTGCAGTTGCAGTCTTATGATAGTAAATAGCTTGTATGGCTCTGCAATCATTTGCTACTGTTCACTGGGTAGTGGGACGAAGATATTTACTATGAAAGCTTTACAGGTATAAGTGTTATAACAGGGAGGCCTTGTGTGTGTATGTGCTATAACAGCAGTTAATATAACTAACATCTCTTCACTAAGTTAGTGTTGGGTTCTGAAGAGCTTGCTTCACAGAAATCTTACCCAGGGTGTGTATGCTTCTGCTGTTGAAGTTGTTACAGTGGTGGTTGCCACTTCTGCTAGCTAACGCTAAGGTCATCACATTGACAATTTTTTATTAGAAAAAGACATCCCCCTACTGCATTATTCTAAGAATGTCTATTTATGGATGCTTTTTTTTTTTTGATTATTTTTTTGAGGTATTTAGTGCTTTTCTTTGATGTAGTTGTGAAATGAAATGGAAGAAACTGTGTTATCCTATAAGCATATACTGTTCTGTGTCAGGATGACTGGGTGAAAGCAGAAGGGAAGAGAGGAGTTAATAATCACAGAAATAAAGACATGGAAAATCATCCAATCCTCAATTTTGTTATTTACTCCCAACTTCAGAGAAACCATGGGGAGTGAGTTGCTGGGTTTTTTTGGTGGTTTTTTTTTTAAACAGAATTGAAGTAGTTATCTTCAGGAACCCAGTAATTAAATAGAAACTTGGTAACATTTTTATTGCAGGCAATTCTAGTGGTGAGATTAACATTAGATAATCTTATCATGAAATAACCAGGCACCCTGTGATGATCTGACACATGAGAGACTGCACAGATCTTCTGGTCCCCCAAGGGCTGTGATTGTTTTATGGTTTTATCTTATGATAACTGTGCTTTGCTTTTGCCCTTTTCTGAGTTTCATACGGTACACATTCCCTCCCACCCCCCTGTAAATTTGTAATTTAACACTACTCTAGGAAATGGCAAATCAGCATGAAACTATTAATCTTATCTCGTATCATGAAACAGACACTGATCCAAGAGTTCTGATTACTTTGCTTCTGGTCATTATCCAGACTGAAAGCTGGGCTTGGGCACTTGTATCTTCAATGACTCTGTCATGAGAAAGCAAAAGATCTCAAAACAAGGGGAAATTCTGTAATCAATCCAGTTTAACATTTCATGCCAAAAAATAGTGTGACACCAACTCCTTTTACTGGTCACTTAGCGATCTGCTGTAGTATTAAAGCTCTAATTTCTGCCCTGTGTCTACAGCTTCTTTTCCTGGGTATTTAAAGTGTTATAAAAGGATGAGGACTTGAAATAATCTGCAGTGATTTTAATGAGTTCAGTCACAATTGCCACATGTTTGTTGTGCTTCATAAGTATTTCTGAGATGGAGCTTGCAGTCAGACTCTCTGCTGCCAAGTTGCTTTTTGGTCTTTTGAGAAGGATGGAAACTGGCTCCTGTTCAGTCCTGCAGAACTGAGTCTGTTTTAGCTTGAACTGCTTTGGAAATAGCCAGCTGCATCCCCACCCCTCCAATGAATGTATTGTGAACAAGAAATTCAGTTTTAATTTGTATTACGGTTCAGCTAGTTAAAGAAAACTCATTTTAAATACCCAACTGAACCCATGTGATTTGGGTTTCTTCTTTTCTTTGCTCTTGGCCCTTCTTCCTTTATTTTCCCCTCCCACTCAGTTCTTCTGAATACTTGCAGCTTCATATCGTCTCTCCCATCAAGTTTGTGACACTTCAAAAGATGCACTTATTTCTAGTTAGCTGCGATGGAGGCTCAATCTCTTTTTTGCTTTGCTTCTCTAGTAGGATAGACCTTTCCGCTCTACAATATTTGTAATCTGTTGGGTTTTTGGGGGCTTTTTTTTACTATTTAGAGATCTCAAGGGACTTACAGGTACGGAAACATGTGATGAGAATTCTTCTCTGCTCAACTGGCTAGTTCAAACTCTGTTCCTGGAGGGAGTGAATTTTACTGTTGACCTAATTCTGCTCCTGTTAATGTTGGCACTGAGTGGTTTTAGAGATTTTCAGCCTCAAAGCGTTACTATTCTTTGTTGAATCCAGAGTTTAAGGAGGAGAGCTGAAGTGCAGCTCTTTCAGATGGAATAAGAAAGGCTTAAGCCTGGTAATCAGAATACATTTATTAACTAACTCTATCCAAAAAAAGTGGCCTGGGAACCCAGATAGAGGGTTCAACGTTGCATTAGAATTTTGTCAGAACTTCAAAAATTCATACCTTTTGGCATCATGGCCTGTCTCAGCTTTCTGCATCATGGGCTGACTTTCCCTCTGCGTTTGTGCAGACTTGCTGTACAGATTGAGTTCACAAATTGGGGAAGGACAAACCAGAGCAAAGGTAAAATATAAAACCACAGACTTCTATAGTATTCCCTGGGAAAAAAATATTTCCTTCAAAAATCAGTTCCCTGCTTGGGAATAATTGACATCAGATTTTGGATGTCATATAACTGCTACATTAATTCCTATCAAGTAGGGAACAGACTTTTTTTTAAATTTTAAATTCACAGCTGTTAGGGTACTGGTTGGAAAGAGCGTAAAGTGGTATGTAGTGCCTGCTTATCAGAATAGAGCTCTTAAATTGGCACAACAAAACAAAATAATGGTTCTGTATTGTAAGGAAGGTCCACATATCCAGCTTGAAAAGACTGTACTCTAGGGATTCATAGCTGGAAACTGCCCTTCCATGTCCCTGTCCTTCATCATGTAAGCAGGGCACAGTGTTTTGCTAACTCTTAATGCAAGACTATAAACACGTATTTAATTATTTCACATATTTTTGTATGTTTGTGATAAAGGCTCAGCTTTGTGCAAGGATTTCCTTTCAGGCTCTTGCAGTTGCTGAGACTTTGTGAGGTTTTCTAAACTTAACTCACTTTAACAAACCTGTGGGTGGGTTTTACTGGGTCTGTCTGTCCAAACTGCAGTGTCTTGGAGTGAAGGCAATTGCATCACAAGGTCATTGCTGCCCTGGAGGAGTGAAGGGCCTTTCAATTTATGCTTGGTCATGCCCTTTTAACTTAATGTTCTCCTTCACACAAGCTGGTAGTGATGGATGTCCGTTCAGACAACCTAATGGCCTATGGTAGCTATAGAAGAGCCTTTATATCAATATTCTGCAGATGAGACTCATCAGGTTGGACTGTCAAACTGCTCTACAACACATCTTGGACCTTTTTATGCAAATAATAGCTGTGACACTGTTTCTATACTTTATGGTGTCAAGCAGAACTGTAAAAGATTATTGCCATCGGTCAAGAGGAAGTTGATCTTTGTAGCTTGATATATCAGAGGTCATTTCCCTCTGTCAGCAGTTGCTACCTTCAACACTACTAAACCCACTGCAGAATGCCCTCAGCTCTTAAGGAGCCTCAATCATACCTAGAATGTCTGCTTGGACATCTGTTCTGGCATTTCAAGTGTGGCAAGAGTGTTGTGGAGTCAGCATCTTCATGGTGAGCTTCAAAAAGCAACAGCTGGCTTTCCCTGGGAATGGGGGATTGCTAGTTGCTCCATGCCTGTTCCTATTCCATGATTCAACTTTTCCTGCAGTCTTTCATTGGTTAATTTATGTACCTGTTTGAGATACTGCAAGCCTGCCAAAGAGAAAGCATTTAATTTCTCACCAAAATTACAGCCTGTATGCCAAGAGGACCTTGAATTTTTATGTTCGGGGAGCTGAGCCTTCCAGACTCCAGTGAGACTGTTTGCCTGTGTTGCTCAGAGGTCTCAGGGACACCTGTCCAATGCAGAGACTGTCAGATAAGGTAACAGATTATGAGATATTATGCTGTGAATCTGCTTAGGTGGAACTTCTTCAGGGATAATTGTATTTTGCACAAAACGTCCAGCTACATGTGCTCCTAGTCAAAAAAATCATGTCCCTTCTATTTGTGGAGCGCTGTTTGCATATTCTGCTCTTTCTATGTAACTGTAAACTAAGATGTTGACTTCTAATACAAGAGAATCTGACGAGAGCAGGATATGAACTGCCTATAGAATGACAGAAGCTGGAACTGGAAGCATAATACGTATGTAATATCTACCCATGAAGAGTTCTGCCATCATTCACAGAAGACTCAGCTATTCAAGTGCCTTGGTAGCAACTTCAGTGCTACCTATTTAGCAGTTCATTTACCTTTGTGTTGCATTGTACCCTTTGGTGTGTTGGAGTATGCATATTTTCTCAGTATTACTCTAATATGGAAATAGTCTGTGCTCCCATTTCTTTGCACTCCAGCAGGTTAATTTGTAGCTTCTTCACTACCTTATTTAAGTAAGTTGTTCCTGGTAATTTAGATATCTTGGCATGACAGCAAGTTTCTGCATATCAGCCACTCTACAGTGGCTGTTTTGTGTCTTAACTGCATACCCAGTGACAAAGGCATAAGGACCCCCCTTGTGTTTACTAGGGATTAGCATGGGGTAAAAACATGTAAGCATCTCAACATCTCAAAGCTGGCAAGATTGAACAGTCAGTTAGACAACTGCTACCTTAAAAATGGGGTATATGCTTCTTTGAAATACGGAGAGGTCAAATACCGTGATTCTGACTTGATTATTTTAGAAGACATTCTTAATTTTCTGCTACCAGGACTATTTAACGTGTAGCCATGGGGCTGTCTGTTACTCTGTATTGTGCCAGCATTTGGCCAGTTAATGGGTACTAGTCAGGTGCTGGTATGTTAGTCTTGTTCCAGTTGTTGTTCTGAAGAGCAGCATGATTACAAAATAAAAAGGTCCTTCTAAAAAGCTTTTATTTCTTGTCTGAAACTTCTTTGACAAGATGAAGTGAGTCAGCCGGTCTTTAATGGAATTGCACTGAAATGTCTGCAACTCTTGTTGTCATTCCTTGGCATGATCGTTACTTGAGGGGCAGAGTAGGGGTCAATCAGCCAGAGCCACGGGGGCGCCCACAGCTAGCCTCAGGATACTCCCTACAAATGTAAGATCAAAAGGGCAGGCATATGAAAATTACTGTTTACTTTTTATGAATTATTTCCCAGAGATGGGATCATTGTCAGAATCTAAATGCCATCTAGCTCTTAGTGCAAGGACACTCCTGACAGAATGCACTTGCTTGAGCACACCTTTCCACTCTTAAAAGATTTTCTGGTTTTGATTTTGTGAGACTTTCTGCTTGTTGGCTTCCCACCCCCTTCCCCGCTGAATACTGTCCCTAATTCTGAATGCTTTTAATTCCTAGATGTCATCCATTTCTTTCCTTGTGCAGCAAAGGTATTTCAAAGCCTTCATCCATACCCCAGGGACTCAGCAGTAGACCCCTTCTGACGAAAGTAAAGCTTCCTGGTAATCTTCCTGAGTGAACAGTGGCTGTTACTTACAATTCATCACTGGCCAATGGGTACCAGAATTATCCCTACTGTAAATACAGGGGAAAGGTGATATTGGCTGTCATGGTGAGGTGCATGTTGGCAAATGCTGATTCAATGTCTGCCCCTGCAGTAATCTTCACACATCAAACTCTGCGGGTTCTTATCCACATAAGTACCTGGCTTCTGTTTGATCACCGTAATCAGGGCTATTTAAAAGGGTCACAGTATATTTGCCCTTTTGTCTTGTGTCTGGAGCTATAAAAGCATGACTTGGAGCAAATGTTGATTGAATTCTAAAGAGACTGACAGTATCTGGGAACATGTGTAGCTCCTGTTACACTAAACTTGTGATTCCAAGTAGAAAACTGTTTCCTTTTTAAAATAACTGGAAAAGTAACCTTGAAGAACTAAATACATGGTGGATATTAGACTTTAATGAAAACCAATATGAATTTCCCTCTTATCATCCAACATGTTACTACCCTTAATGTGACATAATCAAATGCTGCCCAGTTTAGGAATGAAGCTAAATCTGGCTGCTAACCAAAATAAAATCCCTTATAGCTATTTTTGTATGTTCTTAAAATGTGTGCTGAGAGATTAGGCAGTTGTCTTTTTTCCCCCTGTCTACTATTTTACTTAAAAAGTTTAAAAAACCCCCCAGAACTCTCTTGCAGCTCTTTCCTGTGATAAGGTCAGGGGGCAGAAAATCCAATGTTGTGTTCTTTATCTAAATCCTTATTCTTCCTAATCTGGCTAGACATTTTGGATAGGTGTGTTTTTACTTATTTGGCATGATGTTTTCTCAACATCAGGTTTTTTAGCATTTATCTTGACAGCAGTAGCTACAGAACTTCTTGCTACCGTTTGAAAGGATAAACTGAGCATCTCCCTTTCCATCTTTTCCTCTTGCTTTTGGATAGAGCTCAGGAAACTTTTTAATCCTAGTAAAGTAGTGAGCATGCAAAGGAAATGTGTGCAGATAAGTGGGGTTGCTGGGTCTTCCACAATGGGAGTCTGCAAGTGACCATCTGCAGGAGTGGGGCTGCAGTTTACTAGAGGAGGCCTTCAGAAAGATGAGGCACAGGTACTATAAAAATAAGTCTATTGGTGCTAGGCACAATTACAGTTTGTACTGAGCACACCCAATTTCAAGTTTTCCACCACATGATTTCTACTTTTTAGACTAGATCAGCAGTAGAGGGGGAGTCTGTCCACATCTCTTCAGCTCATGCTCACAGGTTCATCAGATTCAGAGCTAGGATGTGGCATGTTTGCAGTGCATTTCTTGCAGACTTTACAGTGAGGTAGAAGCAAATATCTAATGAGGCTGTTCATCTCAGGCACCTTTGTTGTTGATATCTTCTTGTAGTCATAATGGAAAACAATGGGTTTAAGGTATCTTCCATTGCATCTGTGCTTTGGTGGCTGTTACATTCACTTCTTTCATAACGTGCTGCAAAGGTCCTTAAATATCTTCTTTGAAGTGGTATGTCTTGAAGCCAATACCCAAATCCTGATAGATCTCTAGAGCACTGATCTCTCCAGTGCTTTTAGGATGGAAGAATGGTAGAGGTCCCTTCTCCACCCAAATAGTAAGGAATATGAGGTACACCTGTCAACTGACAGCTGTTAAATTATGATTTCCATTTCCCTGTGTGTAGCCTTATCGTTACAGGCAGGTGTATATGCACTGGGAGAGGGGCTATTTTTGGTTCTACTGTAGGAGAGCCTGAAGGTAATGAGTTGTGCATAGTAAATCTTGCTTACTCCAAAATTTCCACTACATTTCAAATTAAGGGCCTAAATTAGGGTTAGTGTCAGGCTTGCTCTTTTGCTATGTCCTAATTTTGTTTTAAAAGCACATAGCTAAGGACTTTAATATGTTTTAGATTCAGGGCTTGTAAGTTATACTAAAATCCCTAAGGGAGCCAAAATAACTTATTAAAACCTTGCAAATGTTTTTGACTGCTGCATTCTATTATTTTCTGTTCCAGTGGTAGCATACAGCTTCTGCTGCTGATGGGTGGAGGAACGCAAACCTCCAGGGCCCATTAGACTTAACTTGTTTACTGCATTGATATCTATATGTTAAATGACAAGAGAGTTCAGGTTATTGAATAATTTAAAATTCAGCTCTAATTGGTGTCATATGACCTGGAAAAGGCCATGGATGACGCCAGGAGCATGCTGTGAAATTCTTATAAATAATTCATAAATTAGATCATTCATTTGCCTGGATGTCTTGTTAAATGCAGAAGTTTGTAAGTAATAACTGATGATATAACACCTGTAAGTATTTAGTTCATATGCTGGAAGGTAATCTACCTTGATGATCTTCTAGCAAAACCTGCCAGAGTATGAGAGTTAATTGCACTAGGGAGAATGCACTACATTTATTTGGGATGGGCTTTGGCAAGGCGTACTGTGCAGATGTTGCATTACACATTCTCTATCAGCTAGACAACTATTCTGTGTATGCCCATGTTAAAAATGCAGCTCATCACTCTTCTGCCCCTATTTCACATGAACTCCAGATGCACTGGGAAATGGTAGTGACCTGCTCTGCTCACAAATAGTATAGTTTTTGAAATATTTATTTAGGTCTTGAACTACTGATTCTTCAGTAAAATAAAGGGCAGAAGTAAAAAATTGAAGTCAGAAGATTGTGATTTTTTTTTTTGGTTTTATAATGTTGGCAGCACACTGAATGTTAATAGTTAGACCTGGTGATGTCAAAATTAGTGCAGTGGCATTTTTCTGTAATGCAAACAGGAATGATACAGTTTTGTTTAGGAAAGCAAACATGTTTGCTTAATTTTAGTGGTCAGGTGTTGCACTGCCATATGTGGTACTGTTTGGGCTTAATGGGCATTCTGCTCAGACTTCCAAGACTCGATGTACAGGTACTTTGCTCAGTTTTCGTGAAGCACTGTATTATTAATAACTGCCTTATCAGCCGGTGTAAAACCAGTTTGCTGATCTGAAATAGAAGTATTTGTGAGAGATTATCTGCAATATTTGGATAGCTGGAGAAGAAAGGTGGCATGTTTATGAATGCAAAATATACACTTAAAGCTGAATACTACCAAATGTTAACATGCCACTTTGAATACAGCTTTTTTTTGTGCACCTGGCATCCTGGCTCAAACTCTCTTAACAAAGAGCAGAAAAAATACTGAAGGCAGCATAAACATAGGTGTTCTCTGCTGTCAGCTAGCAGCCATAGATTCACATTTTTTGTGATGTGATCATATTACTTTAATTTTTTTCTTTTTTTGCTACACCTGTTCAGTATGTTGAATTCAGTACATTTTTACAGGAAAAATACAGGTTCGTGACTCATTCACAGTTTCTTTTATTTGAGACCACTTCTTTTATTTAGTGGAATATGGCAATCATAGCTATACATAATTTTTACAGAAAATGGTGCTTTATTTCTAGCTTGAAAAATAGTCAATTTACCTTATGAGTTATCTACTGTATTTATCTTAGCTAGTGACAGAGACAGTTGCTGTTACTATTAGATGGGCACTTTGTAATGACTCATACTGGGTTATTTATGTTAGAGATTTTAATAAAGGATGATACGATTTAAAGAAAAAATTTATAGACTTCAGTTGATCCTACCCATATACCTTTGAATCTTTACCTTTGTGCGTTCTCCTTCGTAATTCTTATAGAATCTTGGAAAGAATGCCTCCTTAATCACTAGTAATGTACTTTAAATAGACCTATCATTTGAAATAGGTGTTCTTAAAAACAGCATTTCTGTTGCCCCAATAACCCACCTGAGCTCGTTTATAATACATTCTCCTAATTCTGCTAACAAAAGCAAGTGCTTGTACTGTTGATAGACATGAAACCCAAAGGCAAGCTTTATTCAGATGAGACCCATGCATCAACAATGCTGAGTGGGCGACTGAGTTCCAGGTTCATATGTATACATTAATGAGTGCATCAGCTAGATCACTTATAGAATCATGGAATTGTTTAGGTTGGAAAACACCTCTAAGGTCATTGAGTCAAATTGTTAATCCAGCACTGCCAAACTCACCATTGAACCACGTCCCTCAGTGCCACAGCTACTCATCGCTAAAATACCTCTAGGGTTGGTGGCTCCACCACTGCCCTGGGCAGCGCATTCCAGTACTTAACAACATTTTCAGCGAACATATTTTTTCTGATAAATTTTACTGAGTATGTCCATAGAGCAACTACTCTGATGAAGAATCTAAAGATATGTGCCCTTGGTACTCTTTAAGTAGCCTCTCATTTTTCCATTTAGAAATTTTTGCTTCATCTTTACAAATATTTATTTGTCTATATTTCTCCTCTGGTTGCTGCTTCTGTTCATTATTCTTGGCTTCCTCCTGGGTCCACACACAGATAAACACAGTAGACTCATTCTGAATCTGTGTGTTCTTCCCACTGTTTCTACCCCACCAAAAGAAACTCCAGAGCAGAAAATTCAAATTAGAGAAATGTTCTCAAGATACAACTGAGAACAATTTTAGTTCATTGTCTCTTTTTTTGTATTCAAACATATTTCAGCTACAAACCCAGGTGCTATGGATGAAACTCTTAATCCTGTTAACATCTCTAGCAATTTTGCTTTTCACCATAACAGCACTGTGTTTTGTTTTTGTCCCTAAGAGCGCAAGACTTCTCATAGTAATGATTTTAGGCTGTTTCTTAAGCATGTTTTGTACATGCAGTGAAATGCATCAGGACCTTACCTGTGTTGAGATTGTAAGATCTGCTCAGTTACTAGTTCATCCCTTGCAGTACAATGCCCTGTGTGCTGGAGTCAGTCTGTAAATGTGTCTCTGCCAGCTCTCTGAATTAGAACTACAGAGCACACAAGTTGCATTTAAGAACAATTTGCAGAAATCATAATGCTGTGTGCATAAAACTGGTGCACTGTTTGTTCGTAGGAAGTTTTAAGGACTGGATGTTTGTTTAAGCTTCGTGCTGAATCCCTGAGCAAAAATTACTGGGATTGCAGTAAAGATTTTGTGGACCTCCACACATGTGTTCCTTGTTTCACAAGAGGTTCAAATCTGATCACATCTTAACTTCTTATGTTGCATGGAGCAGTTTGAGGTTGTTTAAGCCTCAGTTAAAGGAACTCGTATCATTCAATACTATACAGCAAACCTGGAAGAGTAACATGGAAGGGAAAGCACAGCTTTCCATGTGTCCTGTAGGCAATATCTTTCTTAAACTCACCTTGTAAAATTGTCCAATTCCTTATGCTTGTGCATGTTTAGACTCACAGCACTATGCGGGTGTTTGGAATATGTTTTTTTCTACTTTTCCTCTTCACCTGGTCTGCATCTTACAGATCTGTCATGGCATGCTCCAGTCTCTTCTGATCCCTCGTAAGTGTAAATGTCAGTCCATTTTCCCTGCAGCCTCTATCATCCAGCCATATTTTCAATTAAGACTTTAACAGAAAAAACACAAATTACCAGAAACATTGTAGAGTAGCTTCTGACTGCCAATAGTTATTTTTTCTTTGGGCTTAGACCCTGCAAAGTACTGAGTAGCCATCAAAGGCATATTGGAACTCAGTCTTCTGCGTAATACGACCTCTTCCTCCTAAAGGAATTAAAAAACCCCACTCACATTCAATGACATTAATGAGAATTTTTCCCCCTGCAAACATATTGTAACTGTGAAATAACATTAAAGTTTCTCTGCCTTGTTATGAAGTCTTTAAATGTCAATGCCATTTCTGAGACCATCAGGGCAGACTTAATGGTGGCCAAGGTCAACAAATGCTAACTGGTACCTCTCTTTTAGGGCCTTCAGGGACTCTTAAAAGAGTCTCAGCCATGAAGGTAATTTGTGATGTGGACCTTTAGTCTTAAATCTGATGATTATTTTCTAACATCTTCATTCGTGTGCTTAGATTTCTTAACATTCTTCTGTCTCTTCAGTCAATAAACTGCTAACATAAAGACATTCTCCAACATTCCATCCTTTGACTTTCCTTTGTTTTAGTGTGTTCCTTTTAACTTCTGTTTGTGGGCTGCAGAAGACTAGGTGTATGTTTTCTGTAGACCACCTTACACTGCCAGCCCCGATAAGGTCCTCTAAGAATACCTTCAGTTATGACACCTCCTGCAGTCCTAGGGGACTGGGAGACTGTCCACCTTGAGAATCTCTTCCTATAAGTGCCCTAAATGCTCTACTACCAGAAGCAGGTGAGGTGGGAAACGAGACAGTGTGTAACTATAGGATTCTTTTACTTTCCCTTTTTTGTAATATTTCTTCCTGTTGCTGTTCATCTCTTTCTGTATTGTCTAATACAGATTAAAAGTAGCCTTTTTTTGTCTAGAAAATATTTCAGACAAGGATGGCACACTACAAATAATAGCAAAACTCCATATTTTTGGCTGCATGCTGCATTTCTACTCAGTTTCCATGCCAGTCCCTCTGACTTGAAAGTATTTTAGTGTCCTGCACTTTTCACCCAGTTCAAGCACCAGACTTTCCTCAGACATTTAGCATTGACATTATTGCAAACGCCTCTAACTCACCGGGCCATTTGGGGCAAAACGTGACATCCTTGGCTTTCAATCATATGGCAGAGAGGATATGTTTGTGTGCACAAGACTGGAAATAATAAAATATCAGTATTCAGGTGCTAATCCCCACTAATTTGCATTCTGTGGAGTCTACAAGAAACTTGTAATTGGTTGTCTTGAAGGGCAGTGGAGTATATTTGGTATTTTGTTTATTTATAAAAAAATAATTTAAATTATACATATGAATGCTGAATAGATTTGTATTATATCTCTCTTCTAATCATTGCTTGCATTTCTAAATTCTAGGGTCTTGGGTCTGGCTGACTGTCTTGCACTCTGCGCACAATGCTTATCTATTGTAAGCATTGCCAGAGTTCAA
>NW_008680692.1:32609-47852 GCF_000695815.1 Acanthisitta chloris
ATTCCAGATTTCCCTGCTAAACCACTTATACTGCAGTGCTTTTGTTATCCTTAACAAACCCAGCTTCTGTAATTAAAAAAAAACCCAGATCTTTGCTAAAGGTCCCAAAGGCTGGAGGAGTTTAAATTCAGTTTGTTACTGAAATTCATGCACAGGTCTAGCAAAAGAAATGTAAGTGCCTGATGCACTGCTATTCTGATGTGCCTAAAAGCACAAATACTGAGCTGCCTAGATGAACCATAGTGCAAAGATGCTTCAGGATGTAAGTAGGATTGTGATGTCTGTTACATAATATCTATGAGTATAACAAAACCACTAGAATGTGCTTGCACTGAGTTGACAAATGTGAATTACAGTTGCTTTCTTTCTTCAGAGTTTTATCAGACTATAATCACTTGCCTAGTTTAATTGAAAAATCACTTACGTTTATAGCTGTATTTAAACATGTTTTGTATTTAAATGACAGCTTTTGATGTACAACCAATTTTTACAGAAAGTAGTTGGTTTTTATCTGTGTTTCTGTAAAGATATCTCAAAAACTCTCATCAAATTTCCAGCAGTAATATCCCATTCAGTGCAAGGTGAAATGTTTTACATCAAATTTCCTGCTGTGTAATGGCCAATCAAAGAGTATTTACAGTGGCTGAATGGATTTTTTGGCTCGGTATTCAAAATTAAACATTTTCAAACCTTAACATTTAATGTTTTTTGCCACTCTTCAAGTTGATTTTATGTAACCCTAGATGCTCACAACTACTTGATACTCTGAAGTGACTCATTTTATGCTGAGGATCCTGCAGGCAGTAGTTTTACATTTATTACACTTGTGTAGATGGAAGGAAATGTACATTTGATAGCAGATCTGTGTCTTCTGGTAACGTTTTCTTGGGTTTGGCTGTATGTCCATCAGCATGGAGCAGCAAGTCTGGTTATTAGAGAACACATTTACTAAGGGAAAATTGGTGAGCAAAGATAAATTTTGTTCATTTACAGGAAATTGTTTCTCTTTTTGCAGGTATCCAGTCAGGAGAGTTCATGCCAACAACCATCTCTGGAGCTAGATGGTGGCTGCTTGGGTATTGAGGGACCTCAGATTCTTTGTAAGAACAGTAGAGCACCAAAGGGTGGAAGCCCAGCCCACATTGCATTGTCTCAGCCTTGCAGAAATAATCATGATTACAGGACTGAAATCCATTACAACCATCAGGAGTGTCTTAAGGAGTATGCGATGGAAAATGTCGTGCACAGGAAGTGTAACAACATGATTTCCCCAGCCATGCAGGGGAGCCCTCACCGTGTGAAACAAACTCGGGAGATGGACCAGAAAGGAAATGAAATTCAGAGCATGTGTCCACAGCAAGTGAGTCATGGTTGTGCCTCCAGTCATGTAGGGAGCATGGAAGAGAGCTGCTGTGTCGCCCAGGTACTTAGAAAACACTCTGGACCAGTTCACAAAACCTGTGATCATTCTAGGCACTGTCGAGGTTCTGGACTGAATCACAGCACAGACTCAGGGCCTAAAGAAACAGAGCAGGCTAAAAGGTTGTATGCAGAAAGAAGGCAGAAGCTGCTTCTGCAGAAAACAGTACTGGAAATTGAAAAGGAACGACTCCAACATTTATTGACTAAGCAAGAAGCAAAATTGCTCCTAAAACGTCAGCAACAACACCAACCCTGTATGGATCATAACAGGTGATTTTTAGATTTATAATTTAAAAAAGAAATTCTTAAATTTATAATAAACATGTGGGCAGCAGTTGATTAAAGTGGGAGAGTGGAACTGATAAAACAAGATAGGCAAGACTTGTGGCACAAATTCTAACAGTGATTTAGAGGAGAGTAGCCTTTTTAGTATGTTAGTGTATACTGTTGGGAAGCAACATGACAGGTGTGGAAAGCAGCAGAGGAAAACAGTATGTGGTAGAAAGAAAGGCACAAGAAAAGGACTTCTAAAAGACTAGGTAGGAAAAGAGTAGAAGAAAATGCAAGGTTGATCTTAGTGTAGGCACTTGAAGGAATAAAGACATTTGGCAAGAGAGCAGCGTGAGCGTGGGTGTTATATATACAGCATTCTCCCTCCTTTCTTGGAGAGGTCAGTTTTGAAGTATTGCACTTTTCTGGGTAGGGACCGGAAGGAGTGTGTTTTACAGCAACGATGGAGATCACAGAATCAATTAGGTTGGAAAAGTCCTTGGAGATCATTGTGTCCAAACTATGACATAACGCGACCTTGTCAACTAGACCGTGGCAAGAAGTGCCATGTCCAGTCTCTCCTTAAACACCTCCAGGGATGGTGACTCCACCACCTCCCTGGGCAGCCCATTCCAATGCCTAATCACCCTTTCTGTGAAGAAAAGCCTCCTAATGTCCAACCTAAACCTTTCCTAGTGCAGCGTAAGACCTCTTGCCCTGTTAGTTGCCTGGGAGAAGAAGTCGGTCCCCACCTGGCTACAACCTCCTTTCCCATAGTTGTAGGGAGTGATAAGGTCACCCATGAGCCTTCTCTTCTCCAGGCTAAACACCCTCAGCTGCTTCTCCTAGGAGTTGTGCTCCAGAGCCTTCACTGCCTTTGCTACCCCTCTCTGGGCTTGCTGCATCACCTCAATTTCCTTCCTGAATTGAGGGGCCCAGAACTGGATACAGTCTGCAGAGTGTGACCTCACCAGTGCTGACTGCAGGGAGAGAATCACTTCCCTAGCCCTGCTGGCCACACTCATACATACCAGAGTGCTGATCACTTTATTTATATAAAGATATCTATATGGAACATATATTTTTCCCCATATACTTATGGAAAAGAAAGCTAGCTCTGTATACTTTCCAGTAATGTTTGTGAAAGGGACAATGCTGCGTTTGTGGCACAATACATGCTTACAACTAGAAGGGAATGACAGCAACCGTAGAAATATGAAATGTGGCTTGAAAGGCCTGTGAGTTTAGTTGCAGAAGCTGAGGTAACATCCTTCTGAGAATGTAAATGGAGTCTCTGAGAAAGAGGGATCAACTGGTTTATTGATATCATGTCACTTGAGTGGAGAGGAACAGCGAATGGGAACAGGTTAAAGTGAGCTGAGTTAGCCAGTGTAACTCAGTTGTGTACTAGCATTTCAGCATTAGAAAGGAAAAACAAAGGGGTGAAAAAAAATCTAGCAATCTTTTAGAAGAGGCAGTAGGAGTGTTTCACAAGGATGCATATTTCTATACTGTTCTAATATGGCAACTGCTGACAGTGTCCTGTGAGAGTCTGCATTACATGACCCACTTCCTACATTCATGTGTTATAACAACCATGGAGGAATACAGCGCTTTTGCTTCTTAATTCCAGACCCCTGTTTACTTTTCAAAAGAGAATGCTGTAATCTAGGTGGTCCTTTGTTTGCCTTCTTGGATTGTTGTTTACACTGAAAATAAGGTGCTTATATGGCTTTAAAAGTACCTTTTTAAAGGCAGTCACAATTGTGTGTGTTGAAAATGACCGAGGTCAATAACAAAGGATTATGACTTCAGGTGAGAACTAACTAGGAACAGATGGATTCTTCATCAAATACCTTAGTTCTATGCATGCATCCCTTTAATGGAAAACAAGTAGATATGGAAGACATACAGACTGAATTTTTGCTAGGTTTTTTTTTTCCTAATGGATATTTTTAAGCATTTGAGGCATCTTAAGTCCAGAAAAAACATGGGTATTAAATATATGTGTTGATGTACTTATTAATACCATTTTATCTATTTTAGCGTTTTTTTTTCTGAAAGAAACCCTCATGTTTTTCAGAGGTCTTTCTACATAAGAGAATTCTATGAAAGAAAGTCATATATGATCAATCTGAGGACACAGTATTTTTGTGATCTCTTTTCAGAGGTGTGGGTGAAGACAGATTTGTCATATTCTCTCTCAGAAAACAACTTAGAATACAGATTGCTTTCTCTGAGAAATAATTCCGTGTCTTTAGAATTAAATGTTTGAGATTTACAGGTGAGTCTCTTAGGCATCACAGTTCTGTTTCAGTTCCAGGCATATAATTCACTTTTGCACTTGGTAACAGGGTAATTTTATATACTACTAACAATAAAAATTTGTTTAGCTAGGCTCAAATACCCTTTGCTTCATTGTCAGGACATAGAACATCATGACTATTTTAAAAAACAACACAACAAAAATCCTTTCCCAGATAGTGTTTATTTTTGTCTGTCCTTCTGCAAGGCTTAGTACTGGTTAAGATCCATTCTGAGCTACTGAAAGTATTGTCATTGAATGACAAATAAAAGGTCTGACCATTTGCAGTATTGACTGTTACCATTCTGGTCTTTTAGCTGAAGTATGAATTGATCCTTTTTTTTTGCCACACTGCATCATAACTACATTTTAGTTTTCCACATTTCCCTATTTATCCTCAAGTGAGCATAGTACTTTGAGTTTTCAGTTTCTCTTTATGTGACTTTCAAAAATGGATTGTAAAGAGGTATTTCAATGGCTCCTTCCAATGCCAGCCTCAGTAGTGTAGACCAGTATGAGCAAAGCCTGGAAACAGCAATTTTATTCAAAGAAAAAAGTACCACCTCTGTCTTGACTTTTCTATCTTTATTGGAGAGAAAGGAAAAGGTGGAGTCATCTGTTAAAAATGAAGCATCATCTGTGGTCCTATAATTTCAGGGGACACAAGCATCTCAAACAAATTCTGCATTTTATGCAGTTTACACACAATGCCTTTGAGCTCTGGTGCTGCTAAAGCTGTAATCTGAGCCCAACAGGGATGTTTGTTATTGGATATTGTGACCATTTTCTTAAGGGAGCTAGTCATTGAAAAGCGGTAAATGAAACTTTTCTGTTTCCCAGTGGTAACCCTGAGAAGCAAAGGCACTGGACGTAGGTCAGCCTTCCAATACAAAAGTGTATATGAAAGTGTGAAAGCAATCATGAAGCTGCTGCATTTAATATGTTTAAGTGCCCTGTTTATAGTCACATAGGTCACCTTTTTTGTGGCAAGATCCTCGTGTGGTAATTTGACCAGCTGCAAAACCAACAAACTCATTTTTTTTAGGATTAGAGGCCCTGTACCTGGTTCAGGAGATGTGCCCATTGCTGAAGCACCCGGACAACTTGCTCTAATGATGAACGGCAACAGCATGGGGCTAAGGTAATTTCTCTTTTCACTTCTAAGTGCTTTACAGTGTCGGTATATCTTCTTGACAGTGTGCTGTTGGCTGCCAAGTGTATTTGTTCATGTGTTTGTCTCAGATTAAGACCTTTTTTCTGCAGGAAAGGTAAAATTCATTTACTGCTGTGTTTTATGAGTCAACTCAATAGTTATGCTGACCTGTTATTACTCAAGGTTTAGGGCCTGGCTTCCTGAAGAGGTCTTAGGTTTTGTGTGACGCCTCTTAGCCCGGTTGCAAAATCTTTTACAAAATCTTAGCTTTTGTTCTTTGTTCTAGGTGCTGCTTGTTATTTTTAAAATTAAGATCAGAACATGTCTTTAGTCTGGATTTGGACCTGAAGTGAACAATATATTATCCTTTAACTCTCAGATCTTTTTCACAGTTGGTGACAGTTACTTTCTATACATTGTGTTGCACCTCTGCTTCAGTGTATCAGAGTGAACTACCACGGAAATAACTGCAAGTAGAGTTAAGCCAATATTTAGCGCTTTATCTCCATCTTGCTTGCTATTTAAAACTTCAATCAATACATTATTGTGGTTTTTTCTCTCCTACCCTGTCGCATTTCCTGTTAACACTGGAAGAAGATTCAGGCTTATTAGAAAAGCAGCAAATAAAAACTGGATTTGGCAAGGTTTTGCTCAGAAAGTAACAGCTTCTTGTTCTGTGCTTTAACCATAGATGTTGTTTTGACCAAAGAATGCCCTGTTTGATGGACAAGATGAGCAGCTGTACTGTGAATGGTCCCTTCTTTAGTGACAACAGAATACCTTAAAATAATAAACTTTTCTCTCTGTTATGAGAATACTGGAAGAACTGATAATTTTTTTATAACCTATGGGTACTTTATTTTTTTTCTTGTTTTTTCACTTTGTGACACTAACTTTTATTTTTTGAGATCCCTCTTCACTTAAAAGGTATAAAGCTTTTTTTCTCCAGAACAACAGGAGCTCTTAGTTTCCTTGGAATACTTCACTTCTTAACCAGGTGTTTGGCTGCTGCGAGTTACTGGCATATCCTTATTCCATTCTAATGCTTTTTTGTTTTATTTTCACTAAACCTGAAGTGATCAAAGTATTATGACCGTAACAAAAGAGATGGAGAGTCATGATATGTTTAAGATGCAGTAGCATTAAGCCCCTTGGAGGAAAAATGTAAAACCTAGAACATCTGTAGGGCTTCTTGGCAACAGCTTACCAAAACCCTGCAAATATCTATATAGCTTAACAGTGAAAATTAAGAAAGCCTGTGCTGTTAACAAAATGAGAGTTCCAGATTTCAAAAGGTTCCGTACCCTCTCTTCTTTCCACTGGTTTAATTTACTGTAATTTTTCAAAGTTAATGTGTGTTCGAGCAGTCTCAAGTTGCCATGCCAGCTGCTTACAAAGTTTGGCAGCAAAACACTTCGAAATCTTTTCTTGCTATATGCCATCTTCAGTTTTGCAAAGGTTACCAGATGAATGGTCCCTAAATAATTTACTCTAATGTAAAGCTTAAAGAGGCTGCAGAAGACATGTCCATTTGTCTCTTTTATGCATTTGAATATCTAAGTGATGTTTTCTTCAGAACAGAGAGAGACAGTGTGCAAGTGTGTGTCTAGAGCTTAGAAAGGAGAAAGAGCTGGTAGGCATACATCCGTTTATTTTAACTATCTATTTTTTGTGGGGGCTTTTGGGTTTTTTTTGGGGGGGCTGATTGTTATTTGTTTTTTTAATTGACATGTCAAACAGTTTTTGTTACGGCAAATGCTAGCAGAACACTAATGGAAAATCAGCCCTTTCTGACTTGCAGTTCATACATGAGAGCTCCTCTAGCAAATCTCACAGCATGAAACTTGATTTCAGTCTTCAAATAAGCAAAACTTAGCTTTAAAATATCCTGGTATTTTAAAGGAAATGGTGAAATTCCTTCAAAAGGCTAAATTTGCTGAAGTGAGATGTTGGAGTTTAGAAGTAAAATAAATAATATAATCAAGAACTGAAAAACATTGGGTTTTTTATAATTAACAGCTCATTTTGAGTTAATTAGCTACAATTACAAAAATCTAATTGCAATTTATCCTCTACTATCTGTGGAAAGAATTGTAGGCAAGGGAATGTGCATCACTGCCAGGCATAAATTCTATAGGATGGGTACAAATAATAGAGGAGCCCTTAATGAAAAAAAAAAGCAAATAGGAGCGTGCAGCTGTGCCAGGCTATTGAAAGGTAATTGTAGTCAGAAATGAGATATGTAGTTTAAAAGGCATCTTGTCATCTCCTGTAGGGATTAATTTTTTCCCTCATTGAAGAAAGGAAAAAAGGTTCCATAAGCAAATACAGTACAGAGTCTTATTTCTGATATTTCCCTCACAGTCTGTCAGTGAAAATGAGAACTTTTATCTCAGAGACTACTACAAGCTAAAGGCAAATTTTCAAACAGATGCCTGTTTTGTTTTCTATTCTACATGTGCTATTATGGTTTTTTTGTCATCATAGTCAGAAAGCATTGTCCATCTCAGCCTATTTGGATACCTATTCTATTATGAATTTGCAGTGTTGAATTTGTCGTTTCCCTGATGGGTATGTTGTGACAAATGTGACTGTCCCTTTGTCTGCTTGCAGTGGGACCTGAAGTACCTTTAGATGTAGGATCTCCAGTTGTCTAAGGTGCAGCAGTCAGAGCAGGTTTTGTTAAGGATGGTTTTCACTAGCTTGGAGTGCTCCTAAGTGAGCCCACAGCCAATTTTCAGCTGTGGAGATAGTAACTTGTGCAATTAATGGCAACTTGTCTGTATAATTTCTTTTCAATTCTGCCCCAGCATGCAAGTTGTTTTAAAATATTCAAAATAAAAACATAACCTGATGCATTTGTTTAGCATAAAACAGCCTTTTACAAAGCGCTTTCCATCTCCCAGACACAGATGCTTGGTACATGCTCAAGTACCCACTCAATGTGTATTCAGCACTTGTGCAATTAATGGCAACTTGTCTGTATAATTTCTTTTCAATTCTGCCCCAGCATGCAAGTTGTTTTAAAATATTCAAAATAAAAACATAACCTGATGCATTTGTTTAGCATAAAACAGCCTTTTACAAAGCGCTTTCCATCTCCCAGACACAGATGCTTGGTACATGCTCAAGTACCCACTCAATGTGTATTCAGCACAGCAGAGCTCCTGACATCTGCATCTGGAAAAAGAATTTTAAAACAATAGGCTCTTCTCCTTTATTTAATCTAAAGTTTGAATCTGAATGGCTTGGAAATAAGAACTATTTAATGGCATCAGTGAGAGAAGACATGGTTTTCTACTTCGCAAGCACCCCTCCCCAGAGCTTTACTGTGTGCCTAAATTTTAATACACAAGATGCCCTGCTTTTCCGAGCCTTAGGTTTTCTGTATGGCTCTGCCGGTGTGGCTTTTTGCTGCCTTCTCTTCAACATGCATCTTTGCCTCATACTCTGCTACTGAGCCTCTACACAGACCCGTGCAAGGTATTATAAGTAGGAATTGTTGGATACAGCAGCTATTGGATGGGTTTGCAGTTAACTGCAGGCACTTTCAATGTACACTGCCTAGTGAAAGGATTTCTTTCTTGGTGTATTAAAGATTTTCAGGTGGAATTTGCTACCTTTAATTTAATTGAGGCTCTTTATGTTTGTGTGCTTCATTCTATATCACCCATGTGTATTTTTTCTAGTTTGTATTTTTAGTTAGTTGAAAATATCAAACACAGAATTCAGCAGTACTTCCCCTCTACTTGGATGCTCATTGCTATGGTGATAGTTCCAGGAGGGAATGCTGTCAGGGGTCTTTTAAAAGATTTTTATGTTTATGGTGTAACTATTTTTATTATCTAGCAAAAGAAGGTGACAATTATCTGTTGCTCCTTGTTTAATGCTTTGTTATGAACTCTGTTTTTTTTCTGAGGCTTGTTAGACATGCAGGCATTTTTCTATGGTGATGTGCGAGCACACTTCTGTGCTTTTGTCTAAATATTCAATGCAATTAAACAGACCTTGAGGGGAACACAGACTCGCAGCTCCCCCTGCTGTCCCAGGCATATCCAGGCTTGTTCACACAATTCTCCCCTCCAACTATTTTAAAAATAAAATCAAAATCATGTGCAATCACATGGCTTTACCTCTGACCTGACTTGTGCTGGCCCCATTACTCCCGTTTTTGAGGAGATTAGGTTTTTAAAAACAGTGGTAGCACCCATTTTGTTTCCTCTTTGGAGTTTTCCTATCAGTTCTTCATTCTGTCTTGTGTCATCTCCTGTTGCTCTTGTCCTGAGCCTTTTGAGGAGAAACCATTGCCAGTGCTGCAACTGGCTCATTATCCAAGACCTCCCAGGCTTCAGGTCATCTAGGAGTTGTCCTTGGTCTCTTGAGGTGCATCTATATAGGACTTGGCCAACTATTAGGAATGTACTGAATACAGTTTGTTGGAATTTTTTCTCATTTTTTTGCTATTTTGACAGACTGGCGCATTAAATTGGGCTTGCAAATGACCCATAAAATCTGTATATCTGGAGGCTGCTTACCCCCTTGTTCATGCTCCTGTTAACACCCAAGTTACTTTCTTGTTCCAGATAATTTTACACTGAAGTTTTTTATCATTTTTAGCTAGGATATTTGTGGAGTGAATGCTTGTTTGGGCGGTAAAAAAAATTGCTTGCAGATCTGCCAATGGTGCACATGCTGAATTGGGTGCAGATATGAGTTTTTCTTTCTCTTGTGTTGTTGTCTGGCTATATATAGGCACAGCATCCTTTCAACAGATGGCTGCCAGAGTCTGCTGTGATGTATGGGAGAATACAGTCAGAGTTAGATACACATTTTTGCTTCATTGGTGCCACGTGCAGAATCTGAAGGTAGTTGGTTTTCCTGTGGATGTTGAAGGCATGATGAGGGTTCTGATATGGTTACTAAAAGCTTATTGCTGAATTAGGAGGGTGTGGCAATTTTTAACATTATCTATGCATGCATTTAATTATCTTTTTTTGTTAAGGTAGGCAGTGATCCTTATCGGGCTGGGGAGAGAATAGTTCGTTTCTGCTGATCTGGTTCATTCACTAATCTAATTTTCGGGTTTACTTGCAACTGCAACAGTGATTTCAAGCTGCCTAGCATTTACCTGAATTATGCTGATTCTGTTCTCATGATCACGTCTGCTGCACACAGCAGTATTACATCATTTACGGTGCAGTCCAAAGTAACCTTGAGCAGAAAGTCTACTGATAGACTGGAGGTATAAGATGTAAGCAGAAGATGCTGTAAGCAGTTTCCGTAGGCAGATGCAGCCAACCTGTAGGTGAGGCCTTCAAAAAGCACAGAAAATCAGATGTTAGAAACCCTGCTAAGCATAGGATGGCAGTCAGGGAAAACAGGCTTGTTAAAGCTCAAACACTTTGGTATTTTCACAAAACTTGCATTTTTCTGCCAGTCCTGTGGGTATAGATCTGTAATATCAAAACTGAAAATGCTTGGAGATTTTTTCTTTGGGTTGAAATATTTAAAATGCATGCATCTCCTGAAGGAGTTTGTTCTTTGCCAACACTTGAGACAGACAGTGAGAGACATTTTTGCAAGTCATTTGCAGATGCCTCCTTTAGAGGAAAATGTTAGTTTACTGCCTGAATTGAATTTTGAAAACCTGAATTCTATTTTTACGAATTGGAGTGCATTACTTTTTCAGACATATCATTTTGTTACTTTTTATTTTTATATGTAATCTTGGATGAAGAGAAAATTATGTTTAATCTAGATATTCATATGTCCCAGAAATTCGAGTTGGAAACGTTAAGAAAAACCTTATAAAACAAAGTGTTCTGGAAGGTAGTTTAAAATTAGGAAATTTTAAACCCACCTGCACAACTTCCATGCCATTTAAGAGCTTGTATCAGAACTGTTGGGGCAGGACTAAAAATAAAAGCTATTGCTTTCTCAAAGTCAAGCAAAATATCATGTACTCTGCTGTTCTGGCCATGATCATAGCTCCACTAAGCTAAACCCCACTCCTCCACCCCTCTTGTGACCTTGGCTGCACTTCAGCACACTGAGAATTAAAGCAAAAGGCAAACTTCGGTAAATATTAGGTCCAGCCTCTTGCAGATGTGCAGACTACATATAAAGATACTGGCACATGTGCTCTCATTCTCTTTCCTGCTCTCACTTTCTCTGAAGTGGACTTTGTGTATCTGCCACTGAATTCTTCTGACAGAAAATTTCCCAGACTGTACTGGTGTATTGAGTTGTACTCTGTGGCTTTGCATAGGTGCTGAGGCTTTGCAGAACTGCCCGTTATATTTATAACAGTGCTAATTTTTGAGAGCCACGCAGAGAAAAGTTTAGATTCAGCCCAGCTGATTTGTTCTTCACACTGCTCCTGCGGTGAGTAGGATTGATTTTTGTGTTTCTTTTGATATTTGGCTTCATTTCCTCTGGTACTCAGTGCTCCGGGCCTTAATCCTTTAACCTTGAACGTGAACATCAAGGCTTCAGGAGGGATCAGTCCTTTTGATGGAGGGAGAATGTCTTTTGTTGCACCAAGTGGTTGGGAGTGGTATAAGGCAAGGCAGATCTCTAGACAGTATATATTTCACTGTTGTGTTAGGAGACTACGAACAGAGGGGGGTTTAGTGGGTATTATAAATAATCTGGAGGAAGATGGGGAATTGGAAGCAATGGAAAAGAGTTAATGACGTTTTCTTTAACATTTGACCAATAACTGGTCTATCTACTGGGTTGCCAAGTGCTATATTCTGATTTGGGTAATGGTTCAAAGCTCAGTGTGTCATGGAAATGGCAGTGTGGTCCCTGATGGAGCAGGGGAAAAAAAAGCTTTTCAGCTTCTCAAAGGGCAGTATTTGTGGAAGCAGATGCTTGCTTGCCCTACCCAGCATAAAGAACAGTTCTGTGGGCAGCCGGGAGAGTTCATACTGTTGGATTTTTATAGGATCATTAATTATACGTTATAAGGCAGCTAAGCATGGCATTCCTAACTCGATGAATTCCATTATGAATGGCCTTTTCATATTCTTCATCTCATTATATTAAATGCATGTGACCTGAAGTTTAGCTAAAGTTATTGTTCGGGTTAACTTTCATTTAGTGGTTGCCCTAGTTTTAGAAACAGTATGATCTTCAGATTTTATGGAGAGACGGGTTTTTTATGAATGTTTTTGCAGCACTATTTTAGATAATTTCATTTGGAACTAGGTAGGAGTCTGTGTGAGGTGGTGGGGAAGGGATTTAGTCACTCCTTGATTCGACTGGAGATTTCTTTACCCACTGGATGACAACATCCTGTTACACGGATTTGACTATCATCTCTCTGCCAATAACTCTTAAACCCTCTGCTCTGTTCCGTCTAGTCTTGCGTATCTGACTGCCTCCCTGACACATAATCCCAGTTGTTTTGCCTTCAGATCATTTCTAATCTGGCCAGAACAGAACTCCTTACTTTTTCTTCTGAATCTCTCTTCACTTCTGATTTTGATAACACCACATCCTCCCTGCCACTCAGACTCATAACCTCTGGGTCCCTCTCCTTCTCTGGGTGCATCTGGGCTACTGACAGCTATTGCAGCTTCCTTCAACTTTGCAGCCAAAACATCCTTTCAGAGTGTCAGCTGTTAAAACAACACCCCTTGCTCTAGTCCTTCATCCTGCACCTTAGGGTTAGGGTTAGGATTAGAGTCTTCTTTCACTGCTCTATATTCATTCTCCTCCATGAAAATAAGTTCTCTGAATGGTTATATTGGCTGCTTATTCAGTTCTTGTTACCCTTGATTCTCTGAAACTTCCCTCCGGGGGCCAGTTGTCTGCAGTATCAGTCTGTTAAAAGTCACAAAGCTGTTTCTTACCTTGTTTTCTCTGCCACACTCTGTTCTTTATTCCTACAGTTACGTGGCATTCAAAGTTTTGTTGGGTGTTGGATGCACTTTCAGCCATGTGCTTCTACCATATTCCCTAATTCTTTCTGTCTTTTGGAATCAATGAGTGATGTCATGGTGGCTTCTGTCTCCATGTGTCTGTTCTGATGATGTATTTCTTGTTTCATATTTTACCTCCTTGAGCCCTTTTTTTTCCCCTGAGCTCTTTCAGAGTTTGAGTGCTTTCTTCCCTCCCCACCCTAAATCCTCATTTTGTGAGATTCAAACTAATGTGCCTCTTTGCACTGACCACAAGGATGGACTCTGCCTGGTAAATCCACCTAGAATCTAAATCATACTCAAAAGGTATCACCAGTGACCTAGGGAGAAAAGTATTAGAACTCAACTGCAGTAACAAATCATCACCTTTTCTTTGTAGAAATGTTTTCATATGGCTTCTAGCACACAAAAGAGTTTGAAACCAAACAATATACAAGTATCTTCAGTCTTCTGTCAGTAGTGCCAGGCTTCACATCTTTGTGTAACTACACGCCCTTCTGTTTGATCAATGTGTAGTTAATCCTTTTTTCTTCTTAACTCTGTGTTCCCTTAATCTCCATTTACATCCTGCACCCTTTTTGAGTAAATCATGCCTCTGAGAGATGGGCTAAATTTATATACCAGCTGTGGACTCAGTAGGGCTGAAATAGTTTGGCAACAAAAATAAAGTGAACCTCTGAACCCACATCACAGTGTCAGAGTGGCACTGGTGACATCTGCTCTGGACAGATGTTTCCAAACAACCTTATGCAAAGGTCCAAAAATCAATAGTGGTAGTTCTAAGATGGCAGAAATCATTTGTATCTGGACCAAAAGGGTTTCCAGGGACTGGGAACCCACAGCCCAGAGCTTACGGCTTCACTTCATACAGCCTCATGCCAGGTTCTCTTCCCTTTGTTCTTTCCTGTGATACTGGACATCAGGGCATGCCGACACATATCTCAGTGATACGCGCCTCTTAGCGAGGCAGTGGTTTCTGTCTGGTTTCAATTCTATTATGTCTGAATATTTTCTTAATATGAGTGCAAAAACATAATAAATCTGCTCTGTAAACATCCTGATTGAGTCAATATTTGGTGATGCTGTCAAATTCACATAAAATACATACACTGAAAGGAAATCTTTAGTGTGTTGAGGGTTTTTTTGTGGGGCCTAGGCCATGGGTTTTATAGTTGTATGCCATCATTTAGGCATCTAAGTCTGTATTGCACTTGCAAGAAATACATGATTTTTCAGTCACTAGCCATCAAACATGCTGTGTGAAATATTTAACTTCAATGGATTTAAGGTAACTGAAGTGGCCAGAATTGATATCTTAAATCTTTACCAAGATCTACCTTGTCAAATCTGCAGCTGTTGGGCATGGTAATCCCCTAATTGGAGTAAAGTCCGAAGTCTAACTTCTCTATTTACTTCTTTTCAGGCAATAGCTTTTTTTTTTTTTAAAAAAAAGCAGATCAATAAACAATCTCAGTGTTTTCATTTTACTAAGCAATGTAATATAGATGAGTACTAGTCTAGTGGTAAATCATTAATATACTCTTTAATCATAGAGTGACCATGTCCCATAGATGTGGGAAAAACAAAATGGAAAAAAGGCCTGTGAAGTGTGAAGATGCATCAGGAGGGGTGTTTCCAACAGGTCTGGGGTAGCATATGACACCATTTCAAATGATGGTGCAGGATGAGTGTGTTTAGGATGACGTGCACATTTGTAGTTGCAGACCTGGCAAAATTCTAACGTGATTGTTTTTATTACTATAAAACAAAAATCATAACTCATGTCAGGTTTGTATTTGGCTGTGGAAACCAGTGTAGTTCATGGCTTTTTGGAATAAGAAAATTACTGCAGCCTCCAGATTCACTAGTCTCAAGGTTTATAAGACTTTGACACCAACAGACCAATAGCTCTAAAAACCTGTAGTAACCTATGCTTAACAGTCTTGATTCAATCATCATGTGATACAGATAAAGGTGATTAGAATAAGAGGACAGAAATTTCATGGTAAAAGAGGGGTCCTGTAAGCGTGCTGCCATGTTGTTTTCAGTGGTAATGGTTCATACGAGAGAAATCACATTCAAAGACAGCAGCTTCAGAAGAACAGGCAGTATGAAAATTCTAGTTATGTTTATTTTGGAGTTTGATGCATTTATGAAAGGCTTTC
>NW_008680692.1:47879-48890 GCF_000695815.1 Acanthisitta chloris
AGTGACCCAGAAAGTCACCTCGGGATCTGTAGGGGTATGTGTATTTTGCCCAGGTTAGGGGTTATTTATTTTCAGTGCTGTTGGCATGAGAAGTTCGACACTTTATGTTCCTTCATTTCCTCACTTGAAAAACAGGGATGATAATTTATCCTGCTGGTATCCTGAGTATTGAATGTTAGCATGTATCAAGTATAATTTTGATCATGAACAGAAACGACTCTAGAGGTTATGTCTTTTGTAACTCTCCTGATCTTCCAAAACTCCAAATTTTCTGTGCATATGTAACTCTCCATAATACCTGCACACAAAAGGGTAATCTTAAATATCTGTTGTTCTAATCAGGAATTTCTTCAAAACATCTTATTAGTAGAGCATACTGGAATTCCTGTGACTATCTGCTTTCTAAGCCTTCTTGAGTCCCTCCTCTGCTGTATTGTCACTTATCTTTAGCACATGATTGTTCCATGATGTGTCCCATGATCAGAAAAAGGACTTTTGCAATTGCTGTTCATTTACTGAAAGCTCCTGTTATCAACACCTATCAGCCTGTCTGGAAACTTCTGTGGAGGAGAGAATGCTTCTGTGCTGATGGTCTTAGTAAAGGAAGACATAAGGCAGTTACCTGCACACCCAGACCAATCTCTGCAGCAACAGCTTGACCACAGCCTGTTATGCAGTGCAGCCCATCTACTGTGAAGCCTTCTGTTCTAGCTGAGCCAGGTTGAGAAGAGATGATGCATTGTTCTTCTATGCCTTTATGACAACCAAATTGCAATCCAGTTTGGGGCATGTTTGTTCATGAGATAGCTTGTGTATGGCATTTTGATGGGTATCTTGTGAATGGGGCTGGCTCTCAGCCAAACACCCGTGATGCTGGATAAGGCACTAAGACAGGCATTCTCTTTGCTGAAGAGCATGTGTTTCTCCTTTTGAAGGAGAGAGCGACACGGCTTGATCTACTGAAGAAGTTTAGTTCAAAAACTTTGTCCTAAACGTGCTTTTGCGGCATTC
>NW_008680692.1:48929-63738 GCF_000695815.1 Acanthisitta chloris
AGGCTTTTCAACAGACGCTGTTTGGAAGGATTGTTTTTATACCTATGACTTGACATTTACATGACTTCCTTTTGTGAAGGCTGACAGCACTGCTTGCTGGAACGACAGCTGCTCTGCTCTATAAGAAAGGCCAAACACAATCACAGCATTTTACCCTGCTGAAACTTGGCCAGTCTGTTTCCTGTGGCCATTTCTCTATGACTGTCTGAAAACCTTTATGCTGGGAAGGATTGTTTTTATACCTATGACTTGACATTTACATGACTTCCTTTTGTGAAGGCTGACAGCACTGCTTGCTGGAACGACAGCTGCTCTGCTCTATAAGAAAGGCCAAACACAATCACAGCATTTTACCCTGCTGAAACTTGGCCAGTCTGTTTCCTGTGGCCATTTCTCTATGACTGTCTGAAAACCTTTATGCTGGAATTTTCTTTGAACTCAGAAAAGTAGAGAGAAAAGTAATCACAGCTCATTTCACTGTTTATTAGGAAAATTCAGATATGTGGGAAAGGTGCTGGTAGGGAGTTGAAACAGGACGAACTTAAACCAGGGGAAGGACAGGGCTTCAAAGGAAAGGCATGAATATAATTTTAGGTGAAATTCAGTTTAGCACTTGCTACAAATGGACCTCTAACTGTGTGTATTAAGTGAAGTCCTGACTTTGTTGAAGATAAAGACAGTATTCTGATTGATTCAATGAGGTCAGGGTTTCACCTATGGCTGGTATGATCTAATAGGTCATTGCTGATTAAGAGCATATGTGGCCTCAGTACTTGCTGGTGGAATTAAATATCTGAGCACCAGTCACTGAGGGAATGGGGAAGGAACTGGTCTCTGAAAGAGTAGTCTGTAGAAACCATGCCGTGGATTGCTGTACCCTGGTACAGCTTGAGATATGTAAAAGTTCTTAGCATAGTTACCAGTATAACTCTTCCAAGATGAGAGAAAAATTAAACCAAATGCAGTCTCTCCAAGAGAGACTCTGCAAAAGGAAAAAAAAATCAACAGAGAAAACTGATACAGCCATGGCATTGCTGGATTTGAGGGTGTTGAGCCTGAAGAGTGCTGTAAGAGATAGAATCTCTGCATCACTCCCCAGCAATATATTGTCTGCATGATAACATGTAGATTGTAGGCAATCACTGTCTATTTTCTGTTATGAAAAATCCTTTTATTACAAGTAGATTCGATAATATTTATATTTCAGTTCCAGAACTCTCACTGGCTGTTGAAATGTTCCTCTACCTGTCTCTGCCTGCCTGCCCGTTGTCTAAAAAAATACATGAAAAAGGAGGCGGACATGGTCCTGAAGAAAGTTGATGTTCTTTAGCCTGGAAGAGAGAAGGCTCTGGGAAGACCTGATTGCAGCCTTTCAATGCTTGAAGGGGTCTTACAAGAAAGCTGGGGACAGACTTTTAAACATGTCCTATAGCAACAGAGCGAGGGGTCATGCTTTGCAATGGAAAGGACAGGTTTAAATTAGATATGATGAAATTTTTCCGTCACGATAGGGGTGGAACTCTGGTACAGGTTGCCCAGAGAGGTGGTAGATGTCCCATCCCTGGAAATATTCAAGGTCAGTTTGGATGGGCTCTGAGTATCCTGCTGTAGTTGAAAATATCCCTGCTCATTGCAGGAGGATTAGACCAGCTAACCTTGAAAAGGTCCCAACCAAAACTGTTCTATGACTCTGTGAACTCAAATCTTTAAATGAACACACTCGGCAGAAAGGAAAGCAGCTGTTTCTTATTAACATGCACTGGATCCCAGCAGTGCCATTAACATGCTGATGCATCTAACATAAGCCTCAAAATGCCAGGTTTCATAATTGGCCCATGAAATCTCACTCTAGGCTTGAGTATGGTCTTCAATGTCCGTATTAGAATAGGATTTTTTTCCTGCTTCTTAAAGGGAGGAAAAAATGTTAAGGTGAGATTTTTTTTTTCCCTAGCACATGTTTCAAGTGGATAGACTTTATATTTTTAAAAGTTTTAAGGTTTTAAGAGTGTTTTTAAGGTTGTTCACCAGCTGACAAAACCATATTGGTTTTGTGGTGAGGAGCAGAAGGGTGATGGCATTCAAGGATGAGAGAATGCCCTGAAGTTCACACTGCTTCTCTTCCTCACCTGCGACCCTCTTACCTCTCCCTTCCAGCTCTACTCAGCCTTCCTGTAGATTTGCATACTCGACTCAGAGCAGAAGTGAGTAGTTCAGTCTCCTTTCTCTTTCCCATGTGCTGTTCTTCTAGTTTGGACATCCTGACATGTTTCTCCTCAGCTCTGCTTGAGAGGTCTGAAAAAGTTGTGGTTGTTCAGTAGACCACTGCCATTTGTTTTCAGATCCACTCATTCAAAGTCTAATAGCGCTTCTTTTCTCCCTGCAAATATTTTTTTGATTTGCTATGCAGACAGCTGACTTCCCAAACAGCACCACTTTGGAATGTGTGGTTTTCAGAAGTGCAGTTTGATAACTTGATGTAAACTGATCTAAGTTCGGATCCCTGTTGAAAAGAAGATCCTGTGATATGTTGACATGTTATTCTTTGACCCAGCACTTGTAATGGTGCTGCTTTAAATCGAGCTGACTCTGGAAGCTTATCTGGCTGAAAACAGTCCCAGCCAAAGTGACAGTGGGGAAGCAATTTTCAGTCTGTTTGTCAAACTGCATCTGAAATGGCAATTCAGGTTCCAGCTACAAAAACGTATTGCTTGGGTTGTCTACTTATCACCAGTTTTGCATCATTAAGTGTTATGCATTCTTGGCCTGATATAATTGCAGCAGATTGCACACATGAACTGTTATTTATTTTATTTTTAAAACAGAAATTACAGAACAGGAAAATAACATTCCAGCATGTTTGCTTTTGGAGCTAACCTACCACGGCAATCTGTTAGTCTGATAATGGTTAAGCTCACAAGCCCTTGCCTCAGCAGAGTGCAGTAGGGTACCATTAAGGCAGCCATCTGTTGAACATACATACTGGAGGCATGAATTGCCTTGCATTTTGGGTTTCTTAGTGGTTAAAATGTGGTCACATTCTCTGAATGCCACTGATCTGCACTGATAAATGCATGGAAAGATCAAAGATCAGTGAAAGGTGAGCATCCAAATCAGGGATGAGTGACTGGGAACCCATCAGATGAGCGCTGGGTATGGAGCAGGGAAGAGACGAAACCTTGTGGGCAAACACATGCTGATAGTAAACACAATTCTGGCAAGAGCCTGAGCTGCTTAAGTTGCTTAGCAATTCAATAGATCTGCAAAACTCCATTTGCAGACCAAGGCTGCCATTATGTTGGATTGATTCATCGGGATCAGCTGCTAAAACAAGTTATATTCTATCAGAGTTTTCCTGCATTAGTTTAAAAATGAATTTAGTTACCTCAAAGTAGACATTTGTTTTAGTATCTTGAAGAACTGACTTTCCTCTATTAAAGCAGAATAATGTATCTATATGGTGCCCTAACTTGAACAGTACATAAAGATTAGTAAATAAGACCCCATTAAAAATACTTATAATGTAAGTAACATGGGTCCCAATAGCTTTTCTAATGTCCATTAATGCTTATTCTGAGGATCAGAGCTCATTTTACTGAGCCATTTAGTCAAACCGTGTGATTATTTAGAAAGTTAATTCATGCATACTAAAATCTAGCTTAAGTAATGCAGAGGGTAGGAGGTAAAACTCTATGGAGACGATAGTCCTTTTTGTTATTTAATGATCAGCCATAATTAACTTGCAAATTTGAAATAATTAGAACAAATTAAAGGTATTTAACTTTGCCTCCCTAAAGAAAAATTCAAATTGCACCAAATGCAGCTTTAAATTATTCAAGTCTCAGAGGTCTGTGCTGGGGTTTTTTACAATGCCTTTTCTATGATGAGAATACCAATCTGCTTTTTGTCAGAAAGCATCCTATCAAGTAATTGTTCTTTGTGTCTAATAAATGACAGCTATTCTTCTTTGTAAAAGTATTTCAGTCTCTGAAGACTACATCAGCATTTCCATGGCATTTTAATTCAATAAAACAAAAGGTTAATGTTTTTCTACTTTTTAAAGAATGCAAATAGTAGCAGTATTCAATGGGTCCTGAATGACATTTAAAATTTGCCATTCATGCTCAGAAGGGATATCGCGATATGAGGCTCAGACAAAATGGAAAGAGCATTCAAGGTGTGTTTTCCTTTGTTAGTGGTGTACTTCGATATTCATAATGAGGCAGCAATGCTGAGACTTGCTTCTTTTCTGGTGACACTACTCTACAACTCTTGCCTTAGTATGTAGGTTAGGGAGGTTAATAAGGTCTTTATCTAGACAGTCTTCTCTGTTCTGTAGTTTCAGGGAATAGCATGAAAATTCGTTGGATATTGTGGTGCCCTGCAGGAAGTCCTACTAATCATGGTGTATTTTGAGTGATACGGTAGATTGTTGGATTTGAAAATAGAGAGAAAACTCTCTTGTAGCTTAATCTGTAACTATACATAACTGATGCCTTTGGACCACATGTTAAGTTTAAATTTCCAGGTTGCAATAGTCACATCACTTATTCTACTAATTATTCCACAGGTGAATGAGTAAGTATGTTCCGGAAAGGATTTTTTTCTCATGTTTTCTTTGTTTAATTGTGGTACATAGTTAATTATTGATTTATTTTTATAGCTCTACATTATCCCTATCCCTCGTTGGTCTGCACACCTTTCAGATTAAGTGTCATTTTAAGATTTGACACTTTATCCTTACTTGATCAAAACTTTAGCATGAGATGCCTTCAAGTAAATACCGAACAGTGAGGCTCTAATTGTTTATTTGGCTTATAAATGCAAGTACACTTGCTTTTGGTTTTTATCATAAATTAGCCTCTGTAACTTTTCCTTGGTGTCTGCTTCTGTTCAATTTGCCTCTACCATTGCATTATTTAAAACACAACTCAGTATTTTAGAGGTAACTGCACCATGTAGAAGGTATTACAGTGAACCAGTCAAGTAATCACCTCCTTATTTATGAGCCAAAGGTCACTGTCTTCACGTGAGGTCTGAAGGTTGTAATTAAATGTGCTTTAAAAACTCAGAAAGCATCCAAATAATGACAACCTCACTATTTTTAAATGCCAGTAATCATCCAAGTACAGGCAAATGGGATATCAGGTCCTGTGTTATCAGAGAAATCTGGTCAAGTACTGCACCTTTAAGCCTCTTCAAGCAGTTGCTGAAATCCAAACCCACCTCTTGCTGTACTTGGGGTTGCAGGAATTAGTAGGATAATAATTTCATATAATTCAAATAAGATACTAATTTAGTCTGCCATAAATTTTAATAACACTTTGCAGTATTATTAGTGGTCACACGGTTTGTAGCCCTAAACTAAACGAAGGTTATTCAGAGAAGTTATATCCAACACTTCAGCCAGTTATTATAGGTCATAAGCTATTATATACTGTTCTGCATTAATAATACAGGAGTAATCCTAATTGTCCAGCAGGCTCAGTGGGCCCTATTAAACAATGTCTCATATAGCACATTGATTTGAAACTTTTAATTTAGCTATCATTTTCTGCTTTTCCCTCAGATCTACAGTTACTTCAGTAGTGTAAGCTTTTAGGTAAAAGATTCTTGTGACTCAGCCTCCACAAAGCTGTACCTGAAGTAATACAATGACAGTCATAAAAAATTGGTGCTTAAACAGAAAAGGATTTATCATAGAAACATTGAATCATTTAAATTGGAAAAGACCTCTAAGATCATCGAGTCCAACCATTAAGATCTGTTTAATCTTCTAATAAGTTAGGAAAGCCATATGTCACTTCTGTGATTGCAAATAGATCGATATAATCTTGTGATGAATTGTATTATTTCATGTGGATAATCCAAACATGCTTTGTTTTTAATTTCATTTAATTAGGGTGCTTTTTATGATGGGGGCTAATGATGTACACATGTTGGGAATCCTCATTTAAAGCAGTAGTTGTTTACCAGAGAGCAGAATTTAAAAGCAATAGATTGTCTTTACTGAGAGAAAGATGGGTCTCCATAGCCTCCTGTCTAGCCAGAACATTTTGAGATTGCCTTTGTCTGGGGAGACTGAAATCGTGCTTGCTCCCCGTTACCAAATTTGCCTCTTAGTTCTATCCATGCAGTATTTACGATCTTGTGCTGAAGTTCATCTTGAACCATAATGATTCTGGTTAACTTTCACTTTTCTTACTGTATTCAAGCTGCTGTACTTGGTGCACCAGATGCTTTCCCACCAGTTTGTCATACATGCTCTATCCTCCTTAATAGTACCTCTGTTTATTCATCTCACCTCTTTTTGTCTTATCTCTTCTCATCCCTTCTCTTCTTGAATCAACTTGTCACCATCTCTGGAGGTTTTAAAAAAACATAGCTACAACTTAGAGCCATGGTTTGGTGGTGGCCTTGGCAGTGCTGGGTTTACAGGTGGATTCTATGATCTCAAAGATCCTTTCCAACATAAAAGATTGGGATTCTGTAATCTACTTCCCTTTTGTAAACTAGAATTTCAGGTTTCTCTTCACATAATGTTCTATTTCCCCTTTATTCTAGCAAAATGAGCATATTTTTAAACTACTCTTTCTTCCAACCTTGGTGCATTATACTGGACAAAGTACTTTGCATATCTTCATCCCGCTAGTCCTGTCCTAACTTTTTGAGAAATCTGGGACCTAATGCTTTAGGGAATGTGGCCAATGCCACAAAAGTCCAAATACAATTATCAAAGTGCTGCTGGCTGCTGATAAACAAAACATCCTGATAAAGTGGGCTGGTAACTCTTCAAGCCTTAGGTGTCCTGCTGTCAGAAGTTATAAAGGGATTCAACAAGAACTCGACCAGCAGCATGCTGTTTATGCTTCTGGAGAGTGAAAGTAAGGGAGAGGGCTGGGTGTAGTGTTAATGGGCTGAATACATCATGTAATAGCATGGTCTTTCTTTCCTTCCAGTGTCCCGGCGTTGAAACATGAAGATTATTTTCTGAGGACACTTCCAGTAGGCAAAAACTCCAGAACACCAGGGAGCAGTCGTGGGAGCAGTTCAGGGAAGAAGATGGTTGGTTTTGGTGCAAATGTGGAAGATGAGCAAATCCTTCCAATGCAAACCAAAAGAGAAGGCACCAAGTCCAGGAAAGGTAAGGGCAAACATACTGTATTGCAGAGCCATGAGTGTGCTGGTGGTATTTAGAAGTTTTAAATATGTGTGTATAAAAGCATACCAGTAAAATGCAGAATTAAAGGGAGAGGATTGGAAGTTGTTTAAAATAACCTAAGAGAAGGTAGCTACACTTAAAATAATAAAATATATTTCAAATAATAAGTGGTGATCTTGGCTGGTGTTCTGATGAAAAGGAAAAAAATAGGCCTTTGTCGTGGTTTTGGGAGCAGTATTCCCTGATTTAGTGTTTCAACTCCAAACTCCCTTCCCCTACAGCAGGATGGAGGGAATTGGAGGCACAAAAAAGTAAAGATTATGGGTAGAGATAAGAACAATTTACTAAGAAAAAGCAATGAAGTAACAACTGTATTAATAACAGAGTGTACAAGACAGGTGAACGAGACATAGGTGATCACCCACCACAAGGACAGGAGGAACCCAGCGCTGCCTGTTCGCACACACCACGCCCAACCGAACCGGCCCTGGAACCAAGGGTACCCTCTATCCCCTCTGTCCCCTCTGCATGATGTGAGGGAGTATAGAGTAACCCCAGGGTTCTAGTGTGCCTTTCCTGGCTGCTGCAAAAGTTAACCCTGGCCAGCACCAGGACTTTATCCACTCCTTATTGTATTCCATCTATATTGTGTCCAGGTTCTACACCTTCCCAAAGCATATATGTATACACACACACACACACACACACACACACACATATATATATATATACATATACACACACAAGCATGGATATCATTCCCTTAGTCAATAGCTGTCCCTCCAGGATGTCTATTGAGTTCATTTAGGACATGTCGCTGGGTTCCAGCTGTCCTAAATGTCTTTCAGGGCAGGGAGGCTGGTGTGCTGTCTGGTCGTCCCAGGCTGCATCAAGAGCTCATGACAGGTGTATCTGGAGCAGTCCATGGGAGTTGTAGCATACAGTGACAGTATCATTCAGCAACCACTATTATACAATTTGACATTACTTACCTCACCCAAAGATCAAATCCCCTTGAGGTATACACTGTGCTTTCCCATCCTTCTGCATTATCAACCAAATGTATGAAGGTCCTTGAGCAAAAGCAATCCCAAGGATGGGTTTGCCTTTGCTTCAGGCAGGACTGATCCAGACTGTCTTCCCTAGTGTATTCCTCAGATGCACCACAGAGACTATATCCCCTTCTGTGGTACCTGGAGGTTTTGATTGGGCAGGGCCAGCAAAATTGGTAGAACTTTAAGTGTTAACCAGATGGCCTTTGGTAAATGTAGATCCCAATGTTTGAAGTTTCCACAATGTGGTTTCTAACAATCCATTGTACTGCTCAATTTTCCCAGAGGCTGGTGCATGGTGGGGAATATGATACACCCACTCAGTAGCATGCTCTTTGGCTCAGGTGTCTATGAGGCTATTTTGGAGATGAGTGCTGTTGTCTGATCCAGTTCCTTCTGAGGTTCCATGTTGCCACAGAACTTGCTTTTCAAAGCCCAAGGTGGTGTTCAGGGCAGTGGCATGAGGCACTGTGTACATTTCCAGCCACCCAGTAGTAGCTTCTACCATGATAAACATGTAGTGCTTGCCTTGGAGGTTTTGCAGGAGTGTGATGTAATCAGTCTGTCAGGCCTCCCCTAATTTGTATTTCAGCCACCATCCACCGTATCACAGAGGCTTTACCCACTTGTCCTGTTTGATTGCAGCGCATGTCTCACCATTATGCATAACCTGGGAGATAGCATCCATGGTTAAGTCCAGCCCTTGATCACAAGCCCATCAATATGTTCCATCTCTTCCCTGATGGCCTGAGGTGTCATGGACCCACTGAGACAGAAATAGTTCACCCCTTATGCTGCCAGTCCAGATCCACCTGAGACACTACTATTGGCAGTCTGATCCACCTGTTCATTGTTGTGATGTTCTTCAGTAGCCTGACTCTTGGGTACGTGTGCATCTGCACGATGTACTTTTACACCCAGCTTCTCTACCTGGGCAGTGACATCCTGCCACAATTCAGCTGCACTTGATGTTATCATCTCAAATGCTGATATCACACAGTACAACAACAAAACAATCCTTATTCCCCTCCCCTCTCTAAAATAAAACATTGCAAGGAGCACATAGTTCAAGTACAGAAGTACATACAGAATGAGGTGCCACAAGCACGTGAACCAACAAAACAACATTGTGACCAGTGGCTCTGGACCTAATACAGCAAATGCTTATAGCAAATTCGTTCCCAGCCCTTTCTGGTCAGATCTGTTGTTATCTCAACCCTTCAAGCCCCATGTTGGATGCCAAATAAGGCTGTTGTGGTTTACGAATGATCAGGACACCCTTTAATCTCCAAAAGCTTTTTCAGCAATTTATGTTTTCCTTTCCCAACAAGCAGTGAGAATAAGTGCAGTAGGGTTTGCTCTTTAAATGTAATCTTTGCATCCTTTTCCTCCTCAAGTGACGACTTCACCATCACAACCTGCTATTTTGCCACATGGGGATGTCTGTACTCCTAGAACCTATCCTGTCCTTAGTTTAGTATCTCCACTAAAGGAGCAGAGAAGCAGACTTTCTTAGGAAGAGAAAAGGTTGGGAATAAAAGCAGTTTGGATGTTTCACTGCTGAGCCTTGAACATAATCCTTGGTTCAATTATGAAGTAGGGTTTTTTTTATTTTAACTTGTCAGCCAGTTTGCTGTATATGTCAGCATAAAAATAAAGAAAATGGCAAAATGAGAAGAAATGTGGTGCAGTTCTCAAAGGAACAAATAACTTGTGTTATTGGTTAAGACCGTAGCAACATTAAAAAGCAGTCCCTGTGAAGAAACTTTCAAAAGGGTATCATCAGCCTGGACCCAAACAGTGGCTGAGGTTAATCTCTTCTAAGGCACAGCTACAAAAGTTGGAAGCCTGTAAAGGGCTTGTGTCCAAAAAAATCAATTTCTAATTTGAAACAAAATCATTTTTGACTAACAGAGGTTCAGGACCCATTACTTTTGCTGTATAGTCTGCTGACATTTCACACTTTCTGTTGTGCACAATGAATCCTAATAGTCATTTTATAACATTGCTACACCAATCAATTTAAGCAAGAGAAAGCCGTTACAATTCTGCAAAGTTTCAGGGGCAATTTTCACTGATGGTTTTCTTTTATGTTTTTTTCAGCTATCATTTTTTTTTTCTTCTCTCTTCCTCTTTCTTTCCTCCCCCCCCTTCTCAGTACTGTAGTGATGAAATTGAGATTTTTCACAGCTGGATGATGGGTTTTGTTCCTTGGACGGGAATAGTTCCCCCAAAAGTAATTTATTTTCCATAGATTCAGGGTAAAAAATCCAGCCTGGCCTCTTCTCAATTCATTCAGTAGCACTTAGGAGAAGTTACAAGCTGCATCAGGATATTGCATATAGCAACTGAGCTGCACCTATTCTGATTTAGTGATTGTAGTGGTCAGCATGATTTCTGAAGATGGTGGGTATCTTTCACAAACACTTACTGGGATTGCTCTCTTTGAAGATGTAGTGCTGCATGGCAAAATTTGACTTATAAGCATTGGCACTCACTGTGATACCGGATAAAGTTCTGAGGAATGCTTTCAAGCTGTGGAACAACCTCAGATCTATTACTGATTTGAATAGTTGTTTATCACAAGGCTAATTACCTAGCACTAATCACTGAAGCTGAAGTCTTCTGTATTTAGTACCTTTTTAATTGGCTTCCTTCTGTTATATATTTGGACTCCTTTAACAAGCATACACACATACTTGTAAAGTGTTTTTTCCATCTTTGGGGATGACCAAGACACAATGTCAAGGTTTGTAATTCTAGGTAGCCTGGACTTAGCCAGCTTGTTTTGCTGACTATTCCCATCTGCTGATTACCTGGGATTTCTGCTTCAGTACAGTGCGGGACAGGGAAAAAAAGTCAAGAAGATGATGTCTTGAGCCATGAAACTTGATATTACTTAGCCACATACCTTACGGTGGCCTTTTAGTCAGGACACTGCAGTGCTGGATACTGTATAGAGAGACACAATCAACTGGAAATGTCTTGACAGGTAGATGCTGACCTATTGCTACAGGGGTTTGTTTTTCCCATGCCTTGATTATTCTGGTCTATTTAAATTATGTGTTCTTCAGAGTGGTGACTCTATCCAAGCACATCTTAGTGCAGTGCCAATGCTGATATGGGCCTTTGGGTTCACTGTATTATCTTGCTGTACCACTGGGAATAGTGGCTTTATCAGGGGAATGATGTTCTTCATGGTAGTGTTCCTCCAGAGCAACATACCCACTTGCATCAGCTTTAAAATTATTAATGAGGAAATTGTTCCCATTCTGGAATGGTGGAAGGCTTTACTGCCCACAAGATTGCTCACTTGCTGTGAGTACAGTGAGTTTGGAAAAAGTGATTTCCTAACAAACCCACTTTTCCTTTCCTCCCGAAGATGTTTAGTAATGGGGAGAAGAGCATTGTTAACCTGGTCCCATCACCTTGTGAAGTGGAAGGGATCACTTTGCTCTCTTTTCAGGGCAGAAACTTACTTACAACTTAAGCAATCAGTTTTTATTCTCTCACTGTTGCTTTTTGTCTCCTATTTCTGTTTGCTCCTTAATTTTTATTCCTGTGCTTTAGCAGGTGTATGTGTCTTGTAGTCAAACTTTTTTAGTTTTTCCAGCAAAACTTTAAGCAGTTGAAGCAGTCGTGAAGTCTTAGATCTTTTCAGTAGTAAATTGTTTTTATTGGTGTCACCACAAGCTATGTCATCGTGTGCTAAAATCTTACAACTTGTCTAGTTAAAAAGCACTGGAGTACAGAAATGCATGTTTCTCTTCCTTTCTGCTCTGGAAAATTTTTGCTTTGGGGCTGGAAAGCTAAAAACTAGATTCTGTTCATTGCACTATGAAATATTGGGCACTTCTCTACATTTCTGTTTCAAGTATTCCTCTTTACCCCTTCCTGAAATATCTCTGCATTGAAACAAAAGAAAGAACTGTTTTTTCCTTTGCATCTCTTTTTTGGGTATAACATCTGCATGACATTGTATACTGTGCATACCTTTCCTTTCCTTATGTAAAAGAAAAAGCCAGAGAGCGAAAGTTATTTTAGCTCATTTTAGCCCTGTATTTTTCCAGGGGCTGATTTTTCTGTATAGTGTTTGTTTTTCAGTAGTTTTTCTAATGTAGCTTCTTAGGGATTCAGGATCTGGAACTTCTTGCCTTGAGGGAAGACTTCCCTACAATGGAATAGAGCAATTAGTTAATATTAGTGAAGTGCTTTGAAGATGTGAAGTACTATATAAATGTTAAGTCTTATGAATATTACTATTATTCAAGTCATAAAGATTTCTTTTATGATTATCAACCTACATTTCTCTTTGCTTACTTTCATCCCTTGCTGCTTAAACCAGCCTCAACCATATCTTTTCATTCTTAGTGTTTACACTTTGAAAATATAGACTGCTGTATTTCCCCACTTTCTTAATGTTTTAGTTCTCTGCTTCTCAAGGAGAAATATACAGCTATTTGAGTTTTCTCAAATGATTTTTTAGTCTACTCTAAATCATTCTTATACCAAGTTAGCCAAATTGAAAATAGTATTCTTAACATCACCATTTAGAAGACATTCATAATTGCTATGGGACTAGCTTGCCTTGCTAGTTTGTTTTTTTTGGAATGCTTTGCTACACCAGGTTCTTTCCATTGGGTCAGAATTTAGATTATTACACCATGTAAGAGCTTTTTCTTTTTTTTTTCCAAGGCTGAATGTGTCTATTCTTTTTCTTTGTTTCTTGCTTCTCTAGATCATCTGCAATGTTTCCAGTCTCATACTGTCTTCCAACACCTGCGAATCTAATTAATTTGCTGTCATTTGTATCACACCAGTTCTCTATAACTTTTCATAAATAATTACCAGTCACTTCATAAATTCATTAACTAATTCCCTTTAGCCCTGAAATATATATCCTTCAGACTAAAGACTTTGTATCTTTTCCCCCCTTGATAATTTCTTTTCATCAGCTTTATATAGGCAGGTATTATACATCAACAGGGTCTTCATTATCTTCTACTTGCCAATTGTCCTTTCCTTTATTTTTTTCTCATAGTATGTCTTGAAATTATTACTAGCTTGGACATTTTGGGGATCGTTATTGATTTAATCCTCTTCATATATTCACTTGTTCTTTGGTGTTTCTTTTCTCTGAATTGACTTGCATGCCTTTTTCAGATACATTTTTAAACATTTTTTTTGTTTAGATATGCAGGATTTCTTGCTACCCCTGCTTTTATGTCTGTGCAGCCTAACAGCCTCAGTATATTACTACTTAGTTCCTTTTCTTGTTTTCTGTTTGTAGTGCTGGTAATACTTTCAAACTTGGGTCTTTGAACAGTCCCTTTGAGGCTGTGTTGACCACTTCTGAGTCCATATATTTTCTTTTTTGCAGAAATTCATCTAATTTGCTATGAATGTAGTATGTTGACAGTGTGCCAGCCTTTTCTAGTATTAGGAATTGGATATATTCTTTCATGTTCACCAGTTTATTATTGCTTTGGTATTAGTTTCTTAAAATCCAACTGCTTCATTCCACTGTCACATGAAATGATTTCTAAATATCTCTTATTCAATCATAGAGCCAAAAGTCTAAGCAAGAGCCTTCCAGTCTTTATATGCATACCCACTCTTCTCGTCATGGATTGGCACATTATCAAGTTACCAGGGACACATAATCAGCATATATCCCCATGGTATTTCCAACCGTTCCTTCACTGATAATTAACTCTTTGTTAGGCGAGATTTTTTCACTGCATGGTACTGAAGCACAATGTATTATAGCTGGGTGATAAGAACTCACTTTTTTGTTAGCTTCCATAAAATGCACCTTAAAACATGTAGTTTTACTAGATTCTATATATTTTTATAAATTTTAAATCAATGCAGTATTTTAAATAATCTTAATCCCTTGGACATCTATAAATTTTGCACTGAAGCTGAAATTACAACAACCTTGTGTTGCTTCACGTTTCAGCATGCATGGTAGATATTGTTGCTGTTCACAGAGCTGAGAAATATTTAATCATGACAATTACATAAAGAACTAAACACTAGCTTAACTTTTGCTGATACTTCTGGTTTTCCCTATACTAGCTGTTTAATTCAGTATTGCTGGTTGGACAGAACTAATTAGGCTGCATTGAAAAAGCCCATACCTGCAGGCTTTTGTGTAGTAGATCAGATGATTCCTAATTTTCCTGTTGACCTTGTTTCTGACTTACCTGTATGCCATTTGTCTAGCTAAATCCTATCTATGAAACTCAGTTCTCAAGAGAGCAAGTTAAAAATTGGCTGGGCCACCAGTCTCAAAAGCTTGTCTTCAGTCCAGCTGGCAGCCAGTTGATAGTGGTTAGCTGCTCAACATTAACAACATGGACAGGATGCACCTTCAGCAAGTTTGCAAGCTACACCAACTGGGGAAGCTGTCGATATGCTGGAGGGTAGGACACAGTATTCAGGGGACCTTAACAGGTTGTGAAAATGTTTTGACATAACCCCCAACAACAAAGGGTTCAACAAAGGGAAATGCCAGTTCCTTCAACTGAGTTGAACTGATCTCGTGTAACAGGGCAACCTAGAAAGTGGTTTTGCCAGAAAAGAATGAGGCATC
>NW_008680692.1:63783-64100 GCF_000695815.1 Acanthisitta chloris
GATGGAGTAACAGAACCTCATCTCATATTGGATCATAGTTGCAAAATTGTGGTCATCAAGTTGCTGAAGTGGCACTTCTGCACTGATCAGCTCTAGTGAGAATGTGTCTGTAGAGTGCTATTGTCCAGTTTTGGGCTCTACAGTGTTAGAACAACACTGGCAAACTGTAGAAAGTCTGGCAGAGGTAGCTAGGACAGTCATGGGACTAGAGCATATGACCTACTGAGAGAATCTGGGAAAGCAGAGTGCATTCAGCCTGAAGAAGAGATAATTCAGCATGGATCATCCTACTCTCTTTAGTTACATAAGGAGAGAGT
>NW_008680692.1:64141-73305 GCF_000695815.1 Acanthisitta chloris
GAACAAGAGACAATGGGAAAAAGCCACTACCCAGAACGTTCTGATTAACTATACAGGAAACATTTTTCACTATGAAGGTGGTCCAAAATTGGAACCAGAGAATATTTTAAGGGAGGTTCTGTCAGTGGAGACATTCAAAACCTAATTGGACAAATGCCTGAAACCTGATCTTGTTGACCCTGCTTTGAATGGAGGATTGAACCACATGACCTCCAAACTTCGCCTTTCAACCTAGATTATTTTGTTCTTCAAGAGTTATTTGGAGGGAGGCAGAAGGGCTGGTCTATCAATTCTATTTTATTGAAAGCAAAATACTGTTATAGTGATATTTACACTTGGAGAACTAAAATCTTGCAGCATGTCATGAGAACTGCATCTGTGAAACAAGCTGAATCCTGTGTACCACTGTAAGAAATTATAACAGTGCAAATCTGTCAAACTTTGGGCAGTAAGATGGCATCTGTGAGAGTGTGTCTTATTCTGCAGATTTGATTCTTTGTGGTCCTGAAATGGATGCTATGCACAGTACTGTCTACTGATGAGTTCTCTGGTTGTGATTTTCCTGCATATACGGCATGCCAAAAATGTTTCAACTTTTAGTCCCAATGTTCTGTATAATGCAGAATCGTGAAACGTCTGTCCCAAAATTACTAGCCTCTGATGTCTGGCTTGTCTGCACTTTATTCCACAGGGAAAACTTCAGGACCTGGGAAGGATGCAACCATGTCCTCTGGGTTGATAGGCAGCAGCAAAACACTTGCAACCAGAGGCATATCACCAATCCAGCATGACACTTCACGGTAAGCTGCTGGGTAATCTCTGGTTTAAGATTCTGCAAACAGACCCATCAAATTCTCTAAATGCAGGGAACAGTCTGAATTTATATGATGTTTCATGTTCACACAAGCTGGATGATATAAACTAAAAGCTGCCATATCCTTTTGACATTTATAGTAAACCTAAAGTTGCTTGTTGGAATAAGAAAAGCAGGAATATGCCAAGTTCTAACATTTTAATTTTACGTAGATTTTGAACAGAAAGTATTTTGTGTCCTAAGTCTTGACGCATTAAATACATTTGTAAATAGTTTGAATGTACATTGTTAACCCTGTTAGGTTTTACATCCACTTGAAGATTCTAATCTCTCTGTATTTGCCTGCCTCCTCCCCAACCCCCATATTTTATCAAATGGCATTTCTTTTAAAATGTTTTGTATGAGAGTTATTTTATGTTTAATGACAAGCAACAAAATCACATTAAGTCAGCGATTCCTGATTATACTATATATCTGCACTAAATGCACTGGAAAAGGAGCATTATCGCTTCTGCTCCAATGAAAAAACTGAAAGCATCATTGTTGTTACGCTTACGAGCCTGAAAACAACTTGCCTTCTTTAGGCAGGATTACATTTCTAGTGGTAAATGCCTAGAAGAACAGCATACAATCCCTGCTTTTCTTTATCATAGCCCACATTTTCTCATAATAAAATCTTTAGTTAAGCAACAAAATAAATGTAGATTAAAAAATGAATTTGCAGTATTTTACACCACTAGTTAGATAACTGTACAGTGGCATAACAGGAATGTGCAACCATTCATAAGAAGAGTTAAATGTTTCGTGGAGGATGAGAGGGCTAGAGTCAGATTTAATCTTCCCTTGGCCCAGTGGACTAGGAAAATGTTCACTTGATATCATCCCTGTATTCTTGGCAGCAGCTGGCAGTTTATTTCCATCTTCTGAGAGAAATTGCAGTATATAATAGGTGAAAACCCACTATCAATATTGACAAATTTGTACTTACTTGCTATGGAAAGACTTTTTTTTTTCCTTCTGATGGGAGGGATGATAATTCAGTGAGGATTTAAGAACTGAGTTAGATTGGGCTCTGTTTCCACATGTAGCTGTATGTCTAAGCTAACAGAAACCACGAGATTTCGTAAGTATTTCTCTTAGAAGCAAGGGTTGCCTTTGCAATCCAGTCATAGCAGATAAAGTGTGTGTAAAGATATTGCTTGATACTGTCTAATAGTGCTAAGTTGAGATTCCATTCAAGCACTGAGGAGTACAAATAATTATTCACGTCATACAACAACTGCTTAAAAAAAGGAATTTTATTCAAGAGGATTGATGGTCCATTCTTTTTCACAGGGGGAAGTAAAATATTTGTTGAAATATGCTGTTAGAAATCACACCTGGTAAAGTGATTGGTAAAAAGAGTCTGATTAGCTGTCATCCTTGAAGGATTATTTTACCAGCTGATGACAAATTTTGAAAAATCCTGCCTTTCTGGGGCACTTTCTCCCATATTTTCTTGCTTTCTTTTTCTCCATTGGTACTGTAGGTGTAATTGACCAGGTTAAGCAGCCATGTTGTGCTTTCTCTTAGTGATGGCCTTCTCTAATTGAAAATGGTAAATGGACATGTATTTCTGTGGAAACATAAAGCTGATTCTATCCTTCATCAAAAAACCTGCTTGGACAGCAGGTCAGTCTCAATTTATCACTGAATGGTTATAAGCTTAGACTGCAGGTTTAACTAACTAAATTAATCAATATTGAGAATTATTGCTGCTTTTGTGCCACTAAAGTTTGGGTTTGTCAGCATGTTCATTATGATCTGTGATTTGGGGGGGTTACAGCTTAACCACAACAGTTGGCATGGACCTGAAACTTGCAACACAAAGCCCTAGCCTAAGAGCAATTTATTCAGCAGTACATGTAAACCTAATTACTTTTGACTATTTAAATTTATAGGACTAGATTCAACTCATGTTTGTGCCAGCTTTAACTAGCACAAACCCTGGCACCCAGCAGCAGCAGCAATGGAAAGCATGCCAAGGAGAAGGTGTTGGAAAGTGACAGAAGCTCCCTGGCAGCATGAGGCATCAGAGTGCTAGCACAGCTTCTGGAAAGGGCTGGCTGGATAAGCAGGCATGGCAGGTAGAAGATGTGTTGGCATGATAGCCTGTCTTGGCAGGGCTCAACTGGAGGCTTCAGTGTGTTACAGCTATCTCCTGCTTGAGGAAGAGTTGCTGCAGTCCTACTTTCATCTCTGTCTTAGAATGAATCATGTCTGAAACTAGAAATAAGTGTCCCTAGAAAGTAAATGTAAACTGTCAGAGCCGTAGTGCTAGACCTGTAGAAGGACCAGATTTGCAAAATGTATGTGCACAAGGTTTATTTCAGTGGTATCTCTGAAACAAAAAAAAATTGCAGCATTTCTTTATCTGGCAGCCAAAGCTGGGCTAATGGTGAATTTGTTTGCCCATCATGCTTCTATGCATGCCTGTCTCTGCCTTCTAACATACAGCCAAGCACTGCAACTTTGGTTATCCAGTGTTCTTAAGCCAAGTGTCTACACCTGCATAAGGCTCTTGAAATTATGTTCACAGCAGATCTGGAAAGCTTTTCTACTCCTGTGCTTGTTTACCTAGACCACAGCCAATATATTTGAGGGAAAAAAGTCCAGGGCCCTTTTGGAAGAGTAAGTTTGTTCCTTACCCCTGAAGTATAGTTGCTCTGATTGTCTTAAATACGAACTTTTGGTGACCAGGGACATCTTTTTCATAACTGCTGTTTGTCTAGAAGAAAGACTCTGAGTTTCGCTTGTGAGCTGGAGGGAAGCTGGAAAGGAAAGTAGTGGCATACTGATGAAGAAATTTTTACATAAACTAGATCTCTTACCTTAGCTATAATCAGGTACTGATTTCAGCTAAACAAGTGTTGTGTTGCATACAGAAGTGAAACTACTCTAAATTAAATTATTCAGGTATTTTAAAAATAAATTAAAAAAGCAGCTGTAAATTGTACGTTGTGAAATACCATTTAATTTGCTTACAGCCCTGGTGCAATTGTCAGGCTTTCCCCATGCAGAAACAGTCATAGTGTTGTGTGTGGCACAGTAAGTCCTGTAATACTGCAGATAATCAAGCACTTAAAAAGACACAGGCAAAGGTTGTTTTGCTTACCATGGAAACAGATAATTCTCCTGTCATATTTTTCTCTTTGGACATCGAAGAAGTGAATTTAAGAACAGTTAGGTAAATTAATTAATTGAGTGATAGTCTGGGATTTCAGCATTAAGCCTGTGTTTTCTTGTTGCAGTTTCCAGTCAAAGCTTTAATGCTCGCTGAATGCATTGTCTTAGAGTGAAGTTTCTTGTAGCCATTAAAATAAGTGATTTAGAAGTTCTTGTAGTGTGAATGCTATATTTGACCTACATTACTATCTGTTAGATTACAGTGGTCTGTTGGAGTTTTTATAAACAGATTGCATTGTGTAAATTTGTGTTTAGGGACATTTTAAAACCAAAACTATTTATCCAATTGCCCAGCACATCTCAGGTGAATGTGCATTCAGGGACTTTTAAGCAAATTAATATCTGATGTAAAATATAATGTGCAGAATTGTATACTTGATAATGCACACTGGAATAGTCTAGAGTAGATCTGTTATGCTGAGTGTTAGGAAATATGACACTGATGAGATTTAAGGTTTTGCCTTACTTATGTGGTAGTTACTTTTCAGATCTGTGCATGTTGGATGCTTAAACATGGCTGTTGACTTACAACAATCTATGAACTTCCTTCTACTGCAGTGTCTAAGCAAGCACTGCCAAAGAAATAGATTTCTTTTTCCCCTTAGGATCAGACACCATTCAGGATTCAAATGGAGGAGAAGGAGCAGGAAACTTTCATTCCAGATCTAACTTAGAAACATTTAAAGAGATTAAAAGTGTTTTTGGAGTGCGGCTGGTGAGTTAGTTTCTCAATGTGGCAGGAGACACAAGTTTTTCCTACTCCCCAAGAAAGCCAGCTGCGCAAAAAAAGTCCAATGTAGTTCCATATGCAAGTGATAAACCCAGACATTGGCAAATTAATCTCTCTTATTCACAGTGTAGGTTGTTAATTGTTCTCTCTGCTGGCTGTCGATATAATGTGAAATTTTCATTCCCCATTCAAGATGGAAAAAGTTGTGGCTGAAAATGTTAACATTTGCATTTTTATTTGTTGATTTATTTAAAGGACAGCCTCTCTTACAGCAATCCATCACTCCGTGACACCCCAAATATGAATAATGTATTGTAGACTTGCGGTTACAATGTGTAATAAGTGCCAGAGACAGTAGAAGAATGTTAACTATGTTGCAAATGTAATATTTATCGACTCATAGTTTATTGCTTTCGAGGTTCAATAATACTGACCATAGGACATTAATATCACTTATCTTGATTTTAGTTGGGCACCTTTGTATGCAGAAATAACCCATCTATCTCATACTTAGAAAATAAATGTGAATTTAAGAGCGTTTTGTAAGTGCATTATAGGTTTCTTAGCTTTATGCTCACAGTTCTCCTTTCCTTTCTTCTCATTTACTTATATCTGATGCTGATCCCACTCCAATTGCCTGACCCAGGTGGTGAACACCTCAGCATTCTTCTAGAGACTGTTTGCTGGCTGCTTTATGATCTTATGCCTTGGATAGACTTTGGACCATATCTCTCCTCCTGGTTAAAGACCAGTATGAAAAGAGACTGTTGGCTAGTTTTTTACGCTTCTGTCTGAAAAGACAATGGCTGAGAGGTTAAAACAGGGATAACTTCTCTTTTGGAAAGACACATAGCAAATCAAAATCATCCCTCTTTGAGGATCACAGGTATCAGAAATAGCAGTATTTAATTAGATTGACAGGGCATTTATTTACTGAGAAATTTTACTTAATGAATTGAAATGTATTAGAGTTATTTGGCAAGATTGGGATTAAAATTCATTGGTTTTGAGAACCAAAATTTTATCAATAACTTTTGTAAGGAAAGAATTTACAATAAGGCTATGCTGCAGTAGCAAATCCTTCAGTCGTTATTTTTCCTGTCTTTAGTAGTTGCTCCAGAGCTCCATTTCAGAAACTAGTACTGACTGGTCAAATACTACTCCTTATGTGCACTGTTTGGCTACAACCACTAAAAGCTTTGAAATCTCAAGGGTGAAATGCAGATGTGAAGCCAAGACTGGGATCTAAACCAAATTTAACAATGGGAGATTTCAAGCTTGTGTTGAAATCAGATTTCACCTGTGAAGCCTGGCACTTGGGAAACTTGGAATTGGATTCAGCCATGAAAGTGATAAGCCTTGATTATATTTTGTGTTGTAGACATCAAGTAAATTTTGAAGTGACATTCTGTATTTACATCTGAGGTTATCAAATTTAACACATCATTGGCTTCTTTCTTTGCTATGTGTAACAGGAACACCTCTCTGTGTCAAAGCAGCCTACCTAATAGCTGCTTTGCGGTAGCAGTTTCAATGTGTCCATTGCTGACAATGAAAATCATATTGGGAAATTCTGACTTGCAGTGCAAAAGGATTAATGTTAATTGCCAACTGTTGGCTGTAATTGTCACCCTCATTAAAATGCAGAATTATGTATTTCTTAGTTATAAATAACCCTTCTAATTGTACTTGATGTATGCCAGTTTAATCAAAAAGTACACTTGCAAACAAGCAGATATTTGCATTAATCTAGCACTGGATCTTTGAGTCTTTTTGATCGTCTTTTATTCCAAACTTGACTAGTTGAGGAAGGTCTATTACAGCTACATATCATTTACACATTATTTTTTTTCAGCTCTATGGATCTGACAGGATTTTGTATTAAAATGAGGAGAAGTGTCTTCTGGGAATGTTCAGTGCAACAGAAAATGTGTCATTTTTGAAGTAGGTGTCAAGGTTTCCATCATTCAGTGGTATGACAGTAACTTGATTGTAGTTTGAAAATAATAATAAGCAAAGGAAAATAGAGTACAAATCATATTATGAAACTGACTTAACTCTTTTCATCAGTTTCATTGTAATCTTTATTGCTTTTTTTTTTACTATTTTTTCCCCATGTGCATTTGCAGGCTCTCAAATACCACGTTAAATCTTAAGTGAACGTTGGTTCATTGGATGTGATTCCTGCTTGCATTTATAATCACAGCAATGAAAACTTTGCCTCAGAATATTTTCAGGTTCCTTTTGTGCTTTCCTCTACTTCTTTTGTAAAAAAAAAAATTAAAAAATTATTAGACTGTCTTTTTCCTCCATTGATGCCTTGAGTGCTCTGCATTGTACTTTTAAACGTTGTCTTAGGATTACTGTGATGGTAGTTCCTGCAGTTTGGCAGTTAAGATCAGTGTTGGTTCCTGTCATAGTGGTTCTCTAAGCAACTGTTCTGTTTCTGGTACTGTGGAGATTTCTTTTCTCTTTCAGAGGCAGTTCCTTTTGGGTTTTTGAGGTTTTGGGGTAGTTGGTTTTTGGCTGTTTTTTTTGAGATGGGAGGAATTGATTATAATACATGCAATATAATCATATCTGACTTGAAGAAGCCTTTATTCCTAAAGATGTCTCTGTCATACTTGTACCACATTGTTTATATGTGGTACACCTGCCTGTGCTTTTTTAGGCTGTAAACTCTTTAGGGCAGGATCTTGGCACAGTACATCTCCATGCTTGGTTGGTCCATATAATAACAATGATTAACTGTAATGATAATATAGTTAAGGCAGAATTCATCTTGCTTATCTTGAGACAACTGAGCTAGTTACCTTCAGCTTCTTTTATGGTCAATGACTTACTTTAGAATCATCTTAAATACCCTTTTGGTGATACCTGTCATTCCATGGGCTGTAAAATAAACCTGGAGTAAGCTACACTGATACCTTATCCCTCTAGTATCTGAGTATGTGGAACTAAAACTAAGTTCTTTGTCATTCATATTTTGCTTCTGGATTAGAGGCAAATGCAGGGTTAACCTACGTGCTGCATGGTCAGTGCCCTGATTATTTAATGCACTTTTAATGCTTGCATTATAAGTCAAAGGACTTAAGTATAAAGGATATGAAGCCTCCACTCTGGAAGGGTGGGTGTTTATGCATGACTGTGAACATACAGCATTTTCCACAGTAGTATGTGAGCTTGTGATGTGATATGGTGTTTAATAAAAATGGTGATGATGGAATTTTTGTCCAGTGTTTCTGAGGTCTGAGCAGAGCCTTGCACCAGTCATGTCCCACCTCTGCCAGTCAAATGTACCGTACAGCAGGAGATGGCCTCAGCAGACAGACACAGCTCTGTCTTCTCAGTTATTTCCAGCCGATGAATTGCCTACTTAAATAATTTCTTGCCTCTATGTCACTTAAGGACATTAACCAGTACTTTATATTATCTGATTTGCCCCATTTCCAGTTTATAATGTACTTTGGTAATCCTTTGTGATATTCTAATTCTCTGCCTCAATAAAGACATCCAGCTTTTGTTTGTTCTACCATGCATAGCATAGTATCAGCAGCAAATGTCTTTTCCTTATTTGTCCTTTCTCTAGGCCACTTACGAATGCATTAAAGAGTTCAGGCCCTAACAGACTTCTCTGAGGCTCCACTCATGACCTCTTGGGCCACTTTATAGCAGACCAGTTTTAATGTTTTCTCATAATTTCCTGACTTTTAACCAGTTTTTTATCCATTAATGGATTTTTCTCTTAGTTTATGACAACTTTTAAGTCTTTGATGATAGATTTGCAAGAGAGCTTTTGGAACTCCGGATAGACTATATGAACTATATTTTCCTTTTTCAGATGCACGATAATCTTACAAATCTAGTACAGGTCCCCAGTGAGTGAAGACTTAATATAAAGTCTGGCGATATGTCAGGTTTATTGATTCTTTATTATAATTTCTGTCTATCTGCTTGTTCTAAACGTCAGATGTCTTCATTTGTAGATTATGCATCTTTCCAGATCACTTTTTAAAAATCTTGCATTTGCCCCAGAACTGAAGCAGTTTTAGCCAATTAATTACATGCTACAGTTAATAGTTCAGCTATTTCATACCTGAGCTACTTCAGAAGTTTGAGGGAGTACAAGCTGATCCCGGCAATTTATTATTGTTCATTCATGTTGATTTGTTCTGTAATTTATTTGCACGACATTTGAACTTCAAACAGGTCTTCCACCAAGTCCTCTGTAGTTTCACAAACTTCCTGCATGGTGAATATATGCTCTGGTAGTATGCTTTTCTGCTATGGCCTTATCATCCTTACCTTCTCCTTCATAACTTCATTTCCTCTTGCTTTAACAGGTACTTAGACTTCCTATTTTTATATACTTAAAAGTGGGATTTGTTATTAGAC
>NW_008680692.1:73345-89197 GCF_000695815.1 Acanthisitta chloris
TTTGTGCACTTTGATTTTGTGGGTTTTTTGGGCTGTGGTTTTGTGCTTGTTCTTTTTTTCCACCTGGATCCATCAGATTGTTCTTTGTATTTTCTTATTTAGACCTGACTGGACATAACAGTTCACTGTTCCGCTTAAACTGGCATTAATTTCATCGTTCTGAAGTCTTTCTCCATAAGTTGAATGTCTGTTCCTGGAGCCCTAGTATGACTATTATTTTTAACAAGCTTTCTCATTTTTATATTGTTTCCACTTCTGAAGTAAAAGACTTGTCTTAGCAAATTTTTGCTCAATAGGATGTAATGTATGTTGGTTATCATACCTGGGCAGTGCATTCTCCCAGATATGAGAGAGATTTTGGAATGAACAGCACAACAGACTAGGACTCTTCAACTTGGAAAAGATGTGGCTAAGTTTAGGATACTATTAGAAGTTCATAAAATCAAAAGTGACCTGCAGAAAATGAGTAGGGAACAATTCTTTATTGTCTTGTCTACTGGAGAAACTGGTGGCCATCAGGTAGAATTGTGAGATAGAGACCAGTGGTCCAGTGAGCTTGTATCCTGACCTCTTATCATTATAGTGTTTGTAACTCCAAACATACTCCAAAATTGTCATTGTAGTTGTCTCTAACTTATGCAAGTTTTTAGATAAAGTCATCCTTAATATATAGACTCTAATAATGATTTTTAAATAGCTATGTTCATCTCTTTACATCCTTGTTAAGACATTTCTGATTGGCAAAAACCCACTATGTGGGTTTATGTCTTAATCTTACAATATTGCATATCTGTCATTAGTGCCATAGGACATTGTAACAGAAGATTTTTCCTGGGTAGGGTAATGAAAGAACCAAGGTATCTTCCACATTTGGGTAGGAAAAATCTTGGTGGTGTTTCAGTGTGAAGAACATTAAACTCAGAACTATTGAACTAAATGCATTTTTGTTTTGTAGGCTTTCCAGCATTATTTTGGAGAACCCTGAATCATGTAAAATACCTTCTAGCTTTCTATACAAATTTGAAGGAAACTGTTGATGGTGTGGTCTCTGGTTACAATTTTTTTGTTCAAGCTGAGTACACCAATTTTTACAGGTATGACTTTTTTCTCTTCCTAGGCCATGTTTTCAACAACATGCACTATTGAACATTAACTTTGGTTTTGTGATGGCCTGTGACCAGAGCACTTGAGATATCTCCTTAACATTTAGCTGATTTTCAAGGAAAACAATATTGTGGTGTTTCTTCACCATTTATTTAATTGTAGACACTAATTATAGTTAACGTTTAAATTTCTCAATGCAATGTGCTTCTAGCTCCCAGGTAATTTGGGGCCATATATAGAATCATAGAATCATAGAATCAACCTGGTTGGAAAGGACCTCAAAGATCATCAAGCCCAACCTTACCATGATTACTAGACCATGGCAGTAAGTGCCACATCCAGTCTCATCTTGAAAACCTCCAGGGATGGTGAATCCACTACCTCCCTGGGCAGCCCATTCCAATGTCTGATTACTCTCTCCGTAAAAAATCTCTTCCTGATATCCAACCTAAACCTCCCCTGGCAGAGCTTGAGTCTGTGCCTTCTTGTCCTACTGCTGGTTGCCCGCGAGAAGAGACCATCCATTTTGTGTTGTTTATGAGGTGGTACTTAGCTTATGGCCCTCTGGGTGAGGTGGAGGGAAGTTAAATTATTTCCTTTGGTCTGAATGAAAGGGAACTTGTTTGAAAGCATGACAGAAAACTAAACCTTTTACTGAAAATAGTATTGTATCTTTGTTTCTGCCCTGTACTGTTAGGTCTGTTTCAATAGTAGTGCCCTAAGTGTTGTTTTTTTTCCTTTGGTTCTTCCCAGTCATAAGTTTTGAAGTATTTTGCTTTGGTACATACTGCTGGAGAACATTGTAAAATGATCTACTTGGAGATGTCCCTGCTTATTGCAGGGGACTGGACTGGATGACCTTTAAAGGTCCCTTCTGACCCAGACTATTCTATGAAAAAAATTGCTGTCACAGTTCTTTTCTTTTCTGTAAAAAACAACCAAAGACATTCTAGAGTACTAATATATAATTCATGTATATAACAGCTTTTAAAGGATATTCTCAAAGCTTCTAATGCCGTTGTACTTTTAACTTTCGTTTTTGCTTCTGCATTGAATCATCTTTTGCTACTTAAAACAGAAATTGGGTTTATTGAAACATTTCAGTTCTGATTATTTTTTAATAGAGATGAAGAATTCTAACCTAATGAAATCACTGAAATGAAATGGGAAAAATTTTTTAAAAAATTAATAAGCTGAAGGCTTGAAGCTTTTATTGAGTCACATTTAGCTGTATGTTTCTCTGTGTGTATTGTCTTGCATCAGTAGGGTGAGAAATATGTCTTGTAAGGAGCGACCTATACACTGTTAGACTGACGTTTTCTGTTCTGTTTCCTGAAGGGTTACTGGAAACACATTACCAGTAATTCACATACCAGTTCCTATGTGAATTAACTTCTGTGCCTGTGATCACGAAATTGTGGTTTGAGATGAGCAGTACTACTGAATTCCAATCCCTTCCCACCCCCCACATAGTTCAGACCTGTAAATATATTTTGTAGAATACATGCACATCTGTCAGTCTGTTGGGTATCTGTGAAACATCATAATGTACAAGCAGGTTTATGATTCATGAGTTTGCAGACTTTTCAGACTCTTAGAAATAAAATGCTTTCTACTCCATGTAGATTATTTGATAATCTGTAGTATGAAGGGTGCTCTTTGTAACTTGCTTTGCAAGTCTGCAGTCTGATGTAGCATGGTCTTGTAACAGTGTCTGTGCCCCTGTCCTTGCTTCTGTCCAGAATTTTTCAATCACCTCTCTTATTCCTGTGACCTTGTCCTTGCTGAGGAGTCTATATTCTTCCAGCATTGCCTTTCCTTTTTACTGTAACAGGTGAAGCAATCCCTAGAAAGACTTTAACAATGCTCCAGCTGCTGCACATCCCAGCTTCTGCTTGACTCTGTTAATTGCTCTGTGCATCCCTGTTCCTATCCATATGCTTGGAATTTTGAACCGGTATATCTACCGTGTTTGTAGGCAACAAACTGACCTCATAAGAGAGTTGTCCTCTCCCTCCTACTTCCTTGCCAAGTTCAAATCTCTTTCAATCTTTTTCTTATCTCCTAATGGCCTCTCAGCATCTAGATTTCTAGTCATGAAGAAAAGTGTGTTTTCTTAACTCAGCCCGCAGTGACGGCTAGATACGACTGTGATGAGCATCTTAAGGGACATCTAGATCACTAGAATGTACAGGTCTATTGTAATTATCTGTACAATTTTCTTGCTTTTGCTCCTACTGTTTTGTTATGAACTTTTTAGCAGCAGACCGTTTCTAGCAGTGCACAAACCGTAACATCACGTGACATTGACTTTACTCAAACCAGAAGATTTTTGTGCCAAGGTTGTAACATTGTATCATTATTTCATTGTATCTGTGTGAAAATTTTAATTTCACGCCCTGCGGACTTCACTGTCTCTGTGCACTCTGATCGTGTTGTTGCATAGAAGGGTAAGTCCCTGGGTCACATTCATTTTGTAGTGCTTTTTTTTTTTTTTAAAGTTAGAGTTCTGTTTCCTTTGAGAGATCTTGTTGTAAAGTTAGCTTGAGATTTCTGCCAGGAAAATAGTTGCAAGCTTAAATGGAAGATGCTAAAAATATTTTTACTAAGTTTTTTACACTGTGACTATGACCACTTTATTCAAAAAGAAAAAAATGTATATGGAGTTTTGGGCTACACTATGATAAATTTGTATATGTATAGGTAGAAGTGATTTGGTAAAGGATGTGGGAAAGGGAGGGAAAACCCTCATGTAAATATAATGAGGTTTCCTGTAATCCTGATTTTAGTGAGTTGCAAAGCTTTCTTGGCAGAAGTCCTTGGTTAATGTTTGGATTGGTTTATGGGGCTTCCTGGTTTGCAGACATCAGTATTTTAAGCTTCCCTGCTTGTACCATGCCTGTACCATACGGGTAGGTCAGCGTCCAGTCCTTGATAGTCAGTCCTTGTCCTTTTGTCCATGTTAATGAAGAACAATATGCCATTAAGAAGTCACGGAATAGCTGAGGTTGGAAGGCACATCTGGAGATCATCTGCTCCAAGCCCCTGTTTGGAGCAGGGTCAGCTAGAGCAGGCTGCTCAGGACTGTCAGGTCAGGTTTTGAGTTTCTCCAAGAATGGAGAGTCCACAACCTCACTGGGCAGTCTCTGCCAATGTTCAAACACCTACGTAGAAAGAATGCTTTTTTATTTCCTCTTGAATGAAATTTCTTGTATTTCAGTTTGTGTCCATTACCTTTTGTCCTTTCACTGGACACAGCCGAGAAGAGCCTGGCTCCATCTTCTTTCCTCCTCTAATCAAGTATTTATACCCATTGGTGAGGTCTCAGGCTGAACAGTTTCAGCTTTCTCGCATTCTCCTTTTGTCAGATATGTCAATGCTTTACCTGTCTTCGTTGATTTGCTTGAGTGTGTCCATGTCTCCGTTGTACTGGAGAGTCCAGCACTGGACATAGCACTCCAGCTGTGTCTCACTAGTGCTGAGTTGAGAAGGAGGATCACCTCCCTTGGCTTTCCGGCAGTTCTGGCCTTTGCTGGCTTCTGTTCAGGGTTTTTTGTCTACCAGGACAATAAGTATGCAGGTCCTTCTCTGCAAAGCTGCTTTCAGCCATTCAAACCTCCCCAAGTACAGGATCTCATGTTTCCTGTTGTTGAATGTTGTAACATTCTTGTGGGCCCATTTCTCCCTGTTGAGGTCCCTCCTCTGTACACTTTCTAGCCTGTCTCAGCCTAGAATATATTCCAAAGAATATGGGAATGAGAGACTTAGCGTCATTTTCTTGAGCTGTTAAACGTCCTGCTTTATTTTGTAACATATTAGTGACCTTACATAGTTTCTAACAGAATCATGGGCTGTCCGCAGGTGTATGGTTATCGAAAAGTAATCTTGCAGCTGCGAGATCATCTTTGCTAGTTACTGCTGGGAATGAACAAACTGAAATTTCACTTCCCTGCCCATCTGTTCAGCAGCTGAAAGTAGGTAATTTATCTCAGTGGGACACCTACCACCTGCGTAAAGTTTTTGAAAGAGGTTGTTAGCGTGCAGTGACTACAGCCTAGGGACACCATGCCTGGGCGCCTCGTACTCCATGACTTACTGCTGTTTTTTTCTGTAGGGTGCCTTACAACTTGGTACTTGCACAGTGTCAAACCTATTCAATGCCTGTGTCCCTGTGAAGCTTACGATTACTCTACCCACTCTGCCGCACGATCTGCTCTTGTGCCAGCTGTGTGCAACTTCTCGCCAGCAGTGGCCCCTCTTTGAGATGCTAAACCAGGCACCACCAACATACCATATCTTTTACAGCTACTGTTTTATCTCAGTGGCTTCTCTTGAATTATGTATCCTCAGCTTTGAAGTATGAAGTCTCAGCTGATTTAGAGATTACCCCGGAGAGTTCAGCACACTTGGAAATGAACCGAGTGACAGATAGTTCCAAACTTACCACACCAGAGCGATGAGTAGGAAGTTTTACAGCATTTGGGTATTGGAATACAATTTTTATGAGAGCATTGTTTTTTCACATATGGTCTGCAACCAAGCAATCACATTGGGATGCCAAGTACTTGAGCTCAGTTGCAATGTTTGTTCTCAGGCAAATTGGAGGGAATGAGTTAAAATAAAGAGCTGGTGCATAGGGAGATTATGGGCTGTTCTGTTAGGAGCTGGGCACCAAAGATTTCTTGAGATAAAGGACTCAAAATTGTGTGTACCTGTCACTGGGAGGTAAGTACAACAGAGCAAGTGAATGCAAATCTGTCTGAAAAGCAGTTGCTGTCTGGTGTTGGGCTTCTGAGCGCGGTATGAACTAAAAAGAATCAGCTGGACATAAGCTACATATGTAATGTTAGTAAGATACAGAATCACAGGGCATATAAACCTTAAGCCACTCTAGACTATGAAACATACTTCCATTTCTTCAATGGGTGTTGTGGTCACTCAGTTCCTTGCAGGAATTAGACTTCAGATGAACTGCAAGATCATATTCACCTCTCATGCTGGCATAGCTGGCATAAAGATGATGCCAGTTACTATGTCATTTACAAAGTGATACCATTTAAAAGCTGAAAGCAACAAGCAGAGCTCGAGTTTGTAGTGCAATCTGGCCAGAAAAATGGGCTTTTTGCAAGGCAAAATATGTCCAGTCTCTGTATTTTGACTGTTACTGTACCTTAAATTTAAATTCCTCTAGATTTCTATGCAGTTTCAACCTATTGGTCTCCATCACACCTCACTACTTGGTTGCTTCTGCCCTTACTCTCTTTCTCCCTATTCTCTACCAAGAGACTGCTAGCATAAGCACATGGGCTATCATCATGCCCTTGCTTCTAGGGATCAAGAGCTGTGAGATGTTTGCATTTACCTCTGGAGTGTAATTCTGACTGATGGTTCTTATCAGGTTTGCCAAGTCCATCCATCCAATTGTCTATTTCTGTTTTGAAGACCAAGCAACCATAAAGTTGAAAACCATGTTGTATTTTTGGAATCTGAAATTTCAGACAACACATTTATGAATTATTTATGGAGAATGTGTTTTCAGTAATGTGCGGCATAAAATGGAATGAATGCGTATCCATACTTGCCCCGAACTCTCCAAAGTGCATGCTAATAAACAGAATGATAACCTACCATCACTTTTGCCCTGTAAGATTTACAGTGCCAGCGCTTTTTTATGTGGTTTAATTCAAGTCAGTTTGTCAACTTAAAGCTCTAGTGTTTTGTTTTAAAGTACAACTTCGTGAGTGATTTTCTATTATTTAAAGAAATCTAACTGCTTTTTACCCCCTATTTCAACTAGAGTTAGTGTCTGTAAATTTTTCTAGTCATGTTGGCATAAAGCCACCCTAAATTATGCTTTAATTCACAATTAGAAGGAAGTGGCAACTGTGCAGAGCAGCAAACCTTTAATTTAAAATGGCCATTATACGAGATCATGATTCTACAGAACGATTAAGATATTGAAGAATAATTAAGGTGTCTTTAGGTTTTTGGCCATTTAGAACTGCTGGGCTTATTTAATTTTTTAAGCTGCCCTGAAACAGCTTTTTCCATAATGACAGTAATACAGGACCCTATATTATCACAACTTCATGTTTACTTGTATCTGATTTGTCTAATGGCAACTTGTGTTCACTGATATAGCTGACAGGGCAGAGATAATTAAAAAACAGAAGAATTTGAATGCTAGATTTGCTATTACACACTCCATGCTGCAGCAGAAGAAATTAAGCTGACAAGCAGGAGAGGAAGGATCATGGACATGCACAAGAAGAGTTGCTGTTTAGGCACAACAATTGGCTGTATGTAGAATATTTTACCAAGATAGGAAAAAAAAATAGAATGGTAAAATAAACTATTTCCAAGTATTTGCTGAGGCATCTTATTTCGAAATAGAGAGCTTGAAATACTTATTCACCCCAACACAACAGATGACATCAGGCAGGGAAGAAAGCCAACCCCAGTGAACCAGTGTCAGAACTTCCATTGGCTTGCATAGGGTCATGATTCCCCCCCAATATATACTTAAAACTACTGCAGTCTGATTTTGCTCCTCTGCTCAATGAGGTTTTAAATCTTGCACAGGTAGTTGCAGTTCTTGCCACAATGGTTAGAAAGTCAATGAAAGCTCACAGTTCAGTAACTAAATGACAAGGTAAGAAACTTTGGAATCATAAAATGGTTATAAGTGCTTGACCTAAAAGTATGAAGATCTCCCAGTGACTGTACAACTGAAGCAAAAAGTTGATATATTATCTGGCAGGCTGAGAATTTGGACTGAGCTTGTGAAAAAGATAGATTGCTAATCCATGTAAATGGTGATAGACTTTGCAAGCTGTATGTGGTGGGGTTCCCCCCCCCAAGCTATGCCCCTTAAAATTGTTTCGTACTTATTTAATACCCACAAAGTTCTAGGGTATAAGGTAGTGCCAGCTTTGTGGAAAGCATACTAGGAAGAAGAGATGAAATTTGGAAGAGAAATCAAAACTAAGGAGCAACATTGAGGCTGACAGAGGGGAGGTGCAGAATTGTACTGTGACTTATATATGCAACCCTTTGCCAGAGGCTTTAGTACATTATAAAAGAAAAAGCACAATTTTGAAGATGATTCATTGAATTAGAGTTTTCTTTGAGGGGAAAGATGCTTGGGGACAAACTTGTAAGAGCAAAAAATTGAGAAGAAAGGCTTTTAAGGCAAGAGATGTAGGGGGATGAGGTATGGCAGAAAAGATGATGACAGCTTAGTTTTGGCCCAGAACAATAAAGGGTGAAGATCTTGCTGAAGATATGCTGTGATGACAGAGTGCTTAAAGGGAATAAAAGCTAAGCGTGCTCTGAAGTGCAAAGTTATTATGTAATATCACAGCAGAATCAGGGCCCCAGGTGCTGTACATATACCAAGGTTCATTTTCTGATCTGAAGAGCTTTCAGACTTGATGAGACAGAAACGGGTGTGTGGGAGGGGAGAGAAGGACAATACAAACAGAGTGATTGCAGAGGTGGTTGTTAAACTCCATGGTAGTTCAATTGTTATGTAATTTTTCTCTTTTATAAAAAAAACTTCATTCTAAATTATTCTTCTGTCACTGGCAGATCTGATTTAAAAGGTTTCTTTACTTGCCAGTACTCACGTCTTTGTTCACCCTCCCCCTCCCAGAATTTTTACAACCTCAGTTGTGCCAATTCAGCTAGAGCCTGCAGCCATACCTTAGAAGAAATGATCTGTGGTGTTTCTTGTTCTTGGGTTTTATTTATTTATTTATTATTGAGCTGCTAAAAACACACAGAGACAAAAACAATTAAGAAGCCCGGTCAATTGTGTCTGACAGGCTGGTAACAGGGCAGTAGGGTATGAGTAAAAGTCCACTGGGGAAATAATAGAAAAGGCTGAGTTATCGGCAGCAAAGAGGTAGGCTAGCTGAGGATTGGGAGCATTGGGATGGGAGTGTGAAAGGTGAGGAAAGCAGGTGTTGGTCTCTGACTAGCGAGTAAGTGAAACTGGCCTGTTTGTGTAGCCAGAAGGAATGAGAGCAGCAGTTACTCTTATTTCAGTAATGGCAGCCAGTTTGATGCTATCATAGGTGAAGCCAGGGTGAAAACTGGGGAGAAAAAATCTGTTTATCAGCCCTGCCTTAGGGCACAGGTTTTTTGAGATGCTGTTACTGGATCTGGTGTCCTTTAGAGCCCTGGCTGTGCTTAGTATACAAAAGACCAGGGGCAAACCAGCAGTGCGTGGCCCCTTCAAGACCAAGTCCTTTTTAGCTGTTTACTACTGTTTATCATGCTGGCGAGGGAGTCTTGTCCTGTAACACTGCCAAGCATAGCACATTTTGATTAGCAAAGGTGTGATGCTGTTACTCAATTCTGCTACTTCTCTCCAAATTCTCCTGTGCAAAGGCTGTAATCTCTGATGCCATTTTCCACAAGATTTAGTGATAATTGTCAGTAACCCTAGAAAATGAGGCATTGAATTCATTGTTGTTGTAGATCTTGCAGCACACAGTGATGTATTGATACACCACTCTTTAACACATGCATATAGGAGAGAGACCTGTGAAGCAAGGAAGTGGCAGTGTGCACAGACAAGCATGGTGTGAGCAGTGGAGATGGGAGCCGATCTCTCTGTGTAACCCCTCCAGGGGATATGATGCTTATTTCTGGGTGATTGCTTATGGGGAAAAAATTGTCAAAGATGGAAGGAGAGTGACAAAATCTGTTGCTATGCTAGAGGTATTGATTTATGAGAGAAGATTAAAGTACATGTGTCTCAGATAAATGTTGACTGAGACCGGAGCAGAAGGGAGAAATGTAATATTGTTCAAATACTTAAAGAGTATTTGCATCAAAAAAAGGAGGTGGATTTCTCATTATCATGCTGGATCTTTAGGTATAACTAATAGGGTGAGGCTGAAAGGAAGAAAATCCTCTTTGTTTATCTCTGGCTGACTGTCAGAAACATATTCTTATTCATGACACATACCTTTTCCTCCTACCAAACTCTGAATCAAAAATTCATGGAACATTTGTAGCACTTCCCATGCTATTCTGTTCTCTGTAACGGTATGTTATATCTTTCCCACTGGACTTTGACTTACCTATTTTGACTGTGTGCTCTTTTGGAGAGAGGGCTGCTCTTGCAAGTGGTAGTAGAGTTGGTCCCCCTGATCCTGATCAAGGCCCTTTAGGTTATACCCTTGCCCATAAATAAGTAATAAGGGTAATGATACCATGAGATATATTTGACTGTGGAATGGCTTCCCAAGGAGAGTATCGAGAGGCTGATTGTTAGCAACAAATGTGAGGAAGCACACTGTAGGGAATGGTTCTGTCAGCAGGGAGAGGACTAGATGATCTAATAATTCTTTTCCTTCTCTAGGTTATGATTCTGTGAATACTGTCTCAGAGAGCTCTCTAAAAGTCTCTGAGACTGTAAGCTCTCCATTACTTGGGTGTGGGTTTTACAGCACTCCGGGAGGCTCTTGCTGAGGTCACTGTATAAATATATTCTGTTTTACATTGTATGATATATTTTAAATGAAAGATTCAGATTTTTTTTTAATTGCTGTGAAATATTCTGCAGTCTGATATTTTTTCTTTAAGAATTAAGAAACTTTGAGATGCTTGTGGAAGATATAGACCTGTTACAGATGAGAAATGCATCCTCACCTGGCGTTGCTTTAAATACTTATATAGCACTGTTGAATTTGCCTCCTCCTGTATCTCACAGTGAAGTATCTGCTCTGAGTCCCAGCCTGCATGAAAGTAAAATGGGAATCTCAGGCTGTCACAGTCCTTTTGTCCCTGATTCTTGATTTAATCTTGTCCCTTCTCTTGATGTTTCAGCCTCAGGAATTGTGTCTTGACGTTCAGTACATGGGGATATATGCCCAGGGCGTGTTTTGGTCACTGAAGATGCGGTTCATATATGAAAGGCAAGGTCTCCTATCCTGACTTGTTGCCTTTCAGGGAATGGCTGCAAAGCCAGCTTCTCTTTCTCAGCTTTCATGTCCTACCCAATCAGCCTCTAATGTTCCTTGGCATATTCTTTGCTGGGACACATAGCATGCTGGTTAAAACCAGGATTATACTCACAGAGTGGGGATGGAAGCAGAAGGAATCTTAGGTATCAGCTCAGACCTATGGATCCTGAACCCAGAAATCTGATGACACAAAGAGGATCAGGTGGACATTACCTGTTTGCCACCTGTTTTGGTTCCTTGCCAAAAGTTGGTACAGAAATCAAGTTTCTGCAGGATTGGAGGACAAATCTTTCTGTGGATTTACTGGTGTTTAAATGACAGCAGGCAAAATGACTTAATGTGCATTTTTCATTATGTAGAAGAGTCAGCAGTGGGGTCCCGCAGGAACCCACTGGTCTGGTTTTCATCAGTGACCTGGAGCAAGAAGTGAACAGCAAAATCTCCTGGGTGACCTAATAAATTTGTGGGAGATACTAAGTTCTTTCAGGGTAGTCCAATGCCATGTCAATAGCAACAAACTCCAAAAAGGCATCAAAACTGAGTGAACAAAACTGCAGCTTACCTAGGAAAGACTCACCAACATCATGCCTGCATGATATTTAATTCGGAGTAAATGGTTAGGATTTGTGGAGTTCAAAGCTTCCTAGAATTTCACAAAAGTTTATGTATGCACAAATCTTGATATGCCTGGATTTTGATTCCAGCTGGTCTTTGTCTCTCAAGAAGGATGGAGTGGAAGCTATGAAAGGTGCACAGGGCAATTAATTTGATCAGCAGGGTGCAGCTGCTGCCATTTAAGGAGAGACCAAGAAGCTATGGTCTGTGGACAGGAAAAGACTGAATGAGAAAATGATTGATGTTTGCAAAATTGTGAAGGTGGTGAATAAGTTGAATGTGGAACTGTTTTTCACCAGATTCCACCATGTGAGAGAGACTAACTGCAGTCAGTTCTTAAAAAGCACTTCATGACACTAGCAAGATACCAGATTAAAGCAGAAAACAAAAGTATGTCTTTCAGTAGCAATAAACTTCCTGAGCTTACTGTCACAGGACATTGTGGAAGCTGTAGGTTGAAAAAGGAATTTGGGAAATTTATGGACAACATGTTGGTGCATGGATGTTGTGAACGGACAAGTCACAGAGATATATCTGTCATCTCTAATTCAGTAATTGTGGATGCAGGAATAAAGATGGCAGAACGCGGTTAGGACTGTTTAACTTGGGTTGAGTTCTTCCACTTGCCCATAGATCTTTGGTTAACTTGGGTGTGTGTGATCAATCATCACAACTGTTTTCTTCTAGATAACCTCAGGATGTATCACTGGTGTGGAGTCTTCAGGTTTCAGGTACTTTGACTGCTGAGACCACTTCTTATCTGCATCTGTTTTTTCTCTGCTTTTATTTGCCCTGTTTGTTCCAGTCAAAGAGGGATTTGTTATTTGTTCTATCATAACAATAAGCTGTTTAATTTTCTGTAAAATGGGTCTGTTCCCTACCCCCTGAATGTGTTTTTAGCTGTATTTAGCATTTGTAAAGTGCTTGGGGGCAGGCGGTGTTTTATGAATACAAAATAGTGTTAGGCTTTGTACTTAGGCACAATACTGTACTGTAATTCAAAGGCAATTCATGTAACATTAGTAAATCACTTTGAACTTTATGTTGAAAATATAAGCAGTAGTATAAAAATAAACCTTTTTATTTCCTCTGGTATGTGCAGTTAAATAAAGTAAGCCTATACAACTACTATTCTCCAAAACCTTATTGCCAGTATGCTTGGAAATGCTGTCACCTTGCAGAAGAGACATTCCATGTATTTTGTACACATTTATGGTTGAAGAATAAATTTCGAATAACTGTAAATAAAAAGATATCTCTAAATATAGTGATCAAATAATATCTGACATGGCTTGTTTAAAGAAATATACATATATCTTACTGCCAGAGTATTTATGACTCTAATAAGTTCAGTTATTTTGCCTCATGGGGAAATTCCCGCTCGTCCAAATAACAAACTTTTTGAGGTTATTCTGTTTTTTCAGGAAGGAGCAAATAATATTATTAGTTAAATGGGACTGCATGGTATGAAAATACAATATCGTGTAGTTTAAAAATTGAACAATGTGTAAGAAATATATTTTAACAGCAATGGGAAATAGACAAACATTAAAAATGCAAGGGCACATCCCAAATGTCTAAATAAATAAACAAACATCATTGTTGAGCCAGTTGAGGCACTCTGTGGTTACCTTCAAGAGCATTCCTCTTTCTAGTATCCTGCGCAGTTATGAGTTCGATGCATCACTCTAGCATAATTTTATCATTTTTTAGGTACCGTGCATTGTGGGACTGTCTGAGTTCTGATTACTCTGTAGGTTTTATTAGAAAGAATACCAAGTGGATTCTGGTGATTTCTCAACAGCCATCCTGGGAATAAGTGGTCTTACAGTTTCCAGACTATTAGCCACATTGGTGTGTTTGTCATAAAAATGTGAGAACCTTCCTTCCCATCCAGTTTGGAGACACAGGACGAAGTGAGATGCACCTGTAGAAATTCACAGCGCTGTATTTCTGCTGCATGGGCAGTGAAAGAGAAGAACTGTGGAATGAAAGATGTGCCTCTGTGCCATCTTGTGTTTATATTTGTTCTGTTTTCCTTTTTAAAATGTGAATGTTTAATGATTTGTCCAGAATCATGAGGATTTGTAACGTTTCCTTTTACCTTAGTGATGGACTACAAAACTCTTTGCATTAAGAGTTTATAAACTGTACTAGAGTTTGTAAGAGCTAATGCTCAATTTTAAGAGCTAATGCTGAATGCTTCTAACAAAATTTCCAAATGGGTATTAGTGACTGAGGAGCCAATTTTTCAGCAGCCTATGTTAATAGTGCAGAGGAGATTAAGTGAATCCTGTCATAGCACTGTACAATGCCTGACCAGGATGGATTTAGCCACCCAGGTCACAGTTCTGCACTGACGCATCTGTACCACCGTGATCCTGATGGCACGTACCTCTCAGATAGTTTGATCATCTCATTGCTGCTCTCTGAACTGTATTTGGAGTTTTACCTTCTACAATAAAAGCAAAGATTAAATTTGTTCATTGAAAGAAGAGCTTCAAAACTTACCTTGGTCTGTTCTCTCTACTGTCATCTCTGTCCTCTTGCATATGTCCCTCCCTTCCTCCTGCTTTGTACACTAATTCTTGGTGTTCTCTCTCCTGAAGGAATTTTTGGAGACTTTATGGTAAGATTACTTTCACCAAACATTATCGGTCTAAATAATTAGACTTCTAATCCAAACTTGCAGACCTTGCAAGTTTTCTTCTCCCGTGATGAAACGTGCAGACTTTCAAGCTCATGAAAGTTCATTGAAAAAGTAAACATGGAGGAAGTGTCAAAACCAGACTTCAGTGTTGTGTTAATAACAATAATAATGAAACCTGGGTTTACTTATGCATTTATTCAGGTCATGCAAAGAATACATATCCTGTTTTTAGAGAAAGTTGCTTTTCAGGATTTGAACATTCTGTCTCTCTTTAGCTATCAGGATACAAATAAATAGTGAGAAAATTGTCTTTGCAAGCTTCAAACCATTCCAGGTCTACTCTGTTGCCTCCAGCCAGATGCTGTCTGATGTTGCCTAGACAAACCAGGGCAAACCATTATCCTGGGATTAAATACTAAATACCTGCAAGGAGCATTCTCTTTATCAGATAGCACTCTGTTAGCAGAGTTCATTCACTTTATTGCATATATAACTGTGGTGTCAAATAGACTGATTTACAACACCTGGTCTTTTACATAATCTTTGCTATTTGCTGTGCTTGTAATCTGCCAAATCATTTAGCCTTCCTGATAGCAGAAATGCTGTAAAACTTAGATAAACTTGCAGAAGAAATGAACTCGAAGGTACTGCTGAAATCTAGGGCCTGCACGTTTGCTATAAATGCACTGGCTGGTTTTGGTTTCCCCCTGCCTAATCTGTGATTGAATGTGGCTGCTGGAGAAATTGAAATTTTATGATAGCACTACAGTCAGAGGAGATAAGCATTTGTATGCGAGACTAGATTAATCTAAAAAGAAGTTTTAGGTGTGGCTAATGAAACCAGTGTATATGTTAACTGGGTTTCTTTGGGGTTCAAAGCATCTGTGTGTATCTATATTTAGTCTAGTCCAAAACTTTGTCTGTATGAAAAGTCTCATATATCTGTGTGCTAGTTCTTGCTATCAGTGCAGCTTATTCCATTTTACATGGGAGAGATGTTTTAGGAGCTTTGATTTTTAACTGGTGCTTTCTGAATGCTAATACAAACAACAGACTCCTCTAAAATGGTCTTTTTTGACTACCTAAAACTCCTTGTCCTTCTGAACTTCTGGTTAGGGTAACAAAGATACCACTTTTGCTTAGGGTTAGCTAATTACAAGATGCAGTTGAAAGAAAAGCTTTGTTTTTTTTGTTTTTCAGTTACTCATTTTTGGCTATTAGGGGTGATTTAAACAGACAGATAATAGAAAGACAAGCTTAAAACATGAAAAAGAAATTTGCAAAAGTGGTTTTTGATTGAGTGAAATGCAGACTAGTACATCTGAAAGAAATTAAAGCAACCTGTGGTCAGGCAGAACAGAGAGCCCTGTGAGGCATTTGTGTCAAGTCAGACTGTTAGGAATCATAGAATCAACCTGGTTGGAAGAGATCTCAGAGATCAGCGAGTCCAACCCTACCGCCATTACTAGACCGTGGCAATTAGTGCCACATCCAGTCTCATCTTGA
>NW_008680693.1:0-16804 GCF_000695815.1 Acanthisitta chloris
GCTGCGCCCCGTGTCAGCCATGTCTGGGTGGGTATGGGAACCAGGACCTGCTCCCAACCTTTGTGCCTCTCCGGTTTATTCTCTCTCCAGGATTTTGATGGTTGCAGCCCTCTGCGTACTACGGCGTAGCCACCGAGTAGATTCATGCCTACAGTTCTTTTTTTTTTTTCCCTAGGGATTCTTTTCCTTATTGATTCGCTTAATAATCCTTCTTTCTTACGCCCGTTTTGGCTGATTTTGTGCTGATTTTGATAGTAGGAGAGCAAACTGGAATTTCTCCGCAAGGCTTTTCTTTTGTTGTGGAGGTAAACGAGATGATTGAAAGATGTCTGCATAGTCACATTGACCTGCCCCACGAGGGGCTGTGGTGGGATTTGATCTACTTAAGTAAATTGCATTTTGTTTTATTTGTAAGAGACCTTATCCTCATCAGCCATTTTATTTATACTGTGGTATTGCTGCGTAACAAGCTCACTACTGTAGTGTTGATTTCTAGAAGTCTAATAGTTTTTGTCACCATTGGTGTCTCACTGACATACCACAGGGCAGGGATCCAATTCTCTGTTTGCCCCTTACAAAGAAAAGTATAAATGTAGTGAAGATTTTGTTACCTGATGTCACATACATGTGCACTGGGTGTATTATGTAGGCAGCTTACTCCATTTGATTAAAAAAATGACGACAGCGTACTCGGTACCTTTCTATTTATCAGTGTGTTTCCCATTATCAACATTGCCTTAAAATGGAAACTGAAAAAAATACTTAGGAAAAATTAGGAGAGTTGCCTAATTTCATCTCGGCTAATATACAAGATTTTCGTTTACACATAGACCATAAAAAGATAACAATAGAATTACAGTCAGTGTGTATCAGACACTCCCTTTCGGCTCAGCTCTGCACTTCAGACTAAGAAACAAAAATCCTGTTGTTTTTGATCTGTGAATAAAACCCCAAACCATTTCATAGCTGTTCAGTTGTATCACCAGTAGCGAAACTGAGTGTGAAACTGCTAAGGCGTCTTGAAACTAGTTTCACAGCATAAGCTTTTCCTGTTGATCTTTAATGTCTTGTTCTTACAGTTTTCTTTTTTTCTTTTTTGCAAAAGCCTGTATGCACAAAACTTCTAATATGCTGAATTTGTCAGAAAAGAGAAAAAAATCACAGGCTATTCAGAAACACAGTCTACTAATTGCAGCTATTCCTTATGGCATAAATTGCATTGTTAAGGTCTATTGGAGTAGTTGCTGCTCAAGTGGTATGGAATTACATCACTTGGAAAGTATCTGTGGTAGAAATCTTTTTGGGAATACTTTTTTTCTTTTCCTGAGTTTCTCTATAGAGTACAACCAGAAGTGTATACAACATTAAGGACGTGTTCACCTGTGTTCCGAACTACTTTCCATTGTGCTGTTTCAAGGAATAATGTTCTTGCTTATAAGAGAAAATCACTGTTGATTTTTGGAAGAATGGTTTTCAATCCTAAATTTTACAGATGAGCATAGCAATGGTAGCAGCTTTTCCATATGACCTTAAAGATCTTTGAATTCGCAGTTGCAGAATAACCTTTACATATCAGCAGGTGGCATCTTGAAACTTGAAGAACTGCCTTCTTCTTTGAAATTTGATTCAAAGTGATATTGCCATTACTCAGGAAATGTTCTCAATCTAGGAAAAAATATTGTCAAATGACAACTGAGTGCTATTCTGCTGAAGAGCTGGAAGCACAAAACCTGGCAACTCCATACAAAGTAGTGGGAAAGTGCAATGGTAACTGCCAGCATGATTGCTTTAGGCGATGGTAATAGCTGGGCCGAGCTTCCCGTAAGCCTACACTGAAACAGAACTCTTCATTCTTACCCTTCACTCCTAAAACTAGAGATTCCTTATTTGTATGGGAAAAAGGAAAGAAAAAGCTTGTGCAATGCTGTGGACAACAGTGTCTTGAGTCATGATGCCAGTAGTCTATTTCCCACTTTGGGAAAATAGTTTTTTTGCTGCTGGCAAATGATATTCTTGCATTTCAAGTGTCAGAAACGTGTACTGCAGTGTTAATGATTCAGCATGCTCTCCTTAAGTCAAAATGGAGAAGGGATGGGAAACTGTAGAAGGGCATTTGCAGTGTTGGATTTCCTATAGCAGAACTGATAGTAATAATTTTCTTTTTAAAAACATAGGGATTTATTGTAGCATAACTTGAAAGCATGATTCATATAATTAAATAATCAGATTTGAGGAGAAGTAAGATTTTTGCTAACCTATCTAAGAACAGTTCAGCTTTCTTGCTTATGTGTTAAAAAAACCAGAGGCAGGAGTAATGACATAAATTCTTCCTAAGGATGACTTGATTTTCTTACTGATCCTTTCTAAAGTAGAGAGCACAGAGAATTTAGGTCTCAGGGCTACTATGTATCTGGCAGTGTCTAGCTTTCAGTACTTGATTTTTGCACCTTAAGTAACTCTAGTACTTTAATGAAACACTTAAGATACTTTTATATCCTCTCTCGCAAGTGTGATAAAATTTAAACTCACAGTCCACTGTTTGTTACATGGTGAACTTAGAAAATAGAGATTCGCTTTCTAGTTGCTGGTTACACCTTTTGAGTTTGACCAGCCAGGGGTAGATTTTTTTCAGAATTGCTGAGATTACTTCACTCAGCTTCAGCTGGAGAAGTGGTAACTACTGAATTTGTTCCTTCAATAAGGTACATATAAGAAAAGATTGCAGAGTAAGTGATACATTTTCTCCATCTAAATAGGAGATTACAGCAGGTTCTCTAAGTCTGTGAAGTATTTCAGTGAAGTTGATTTGTGAGAAGAAAATACTGAGAAATCTGTGAAAGCAGGAGAGAAACTGCAGTAAGGCAGTAAAGTCTTTAGAGATTATGAACAATTAAAATAAAAATTGACATTCAAGAGCCCTAGGTTGTAACATTCTGTCTCTAGATAGTTCTCTTGGCCCAGCGATTTGGAACTAGTCATACAAGCTGTTAAGATCAACAATGAACAATCCCGAGAAAGAAATTTTGCAATTTTTGTCATTGTGTTTGTCTTATAATAGTAGAAATTATTCTTCTGTAACTAAAATTTAAGGAGTCTGATGTGGCCCAGAAATTGTCTGCATCTGAGTCTGTGCAGGGTCTTGATGTAAGATAGCCAGAAAGAACATTTTGTAGGAACTGAGAACAAATTTCCCAGTGACATGAAACAGCTGCAGTGTCACTGAAGTCTGTGTAACCACCCGTATCTGCAGCAGGTGTGAATTTAGTCTTGCATTTTTAAATAGTTTTCTATGGTATAAATGATTTCATTATGTAGATACCAGAATAAAAAACATTAGCTTTTTCTAATGGTTTCAAGTCTCCTGTAGCTCACAGAGCTCTTTTTCTTTTTAATGATGTCATGTGTGTGTAACATGCATTAGCACTACTCGGATAACATCACTGAGGATTGCAGAGAAATGTTAAGTTTAATTGTATAGAATATAATTCTCTTTAATTACAAGTAAGTACCTATCGAATCTATATCTGTTACTGACAGGCTATATTAAACTAGGTAGAGCAAAATGCTAGATCACGTAGTTCACGCTGAAGAGCAGCATAATGGCTGCTTCAGGAGATAGATAAAAATGGGCTTGACGAGGCAAAAAGGCTATAGTGCATATTCCTATTTCCGCCAAAGAACACAATGCTGCATTGCAGCAGTAATTCAGTCTGTGCAATGAGTACTCTAATACAGTGTAACTCTTGCTGAAATAATTATCTGTATACAGGTTACCTCAGTGATAGACTTTCCTCACAATCATGGTACTCACACAAAATCTGGTTTGTTCTTTCTTCCTCTCTTTCACACTCAAATATGATGGTCATTAGCTATTCCCATCATCCTGTCTGCACCAGTAGCCTGATTCCTTTTTGCAGACTGACAGTAGTCCTTTGCTTCCAAAATTTCAGGGTTTTTTTTTTTTTTTCTATATTGGTTGTTCCCATCATGCTTGCTGCTGGCTAGCTCATGGACTCATGTTTGGGATGCATTTTTTAGGTTTCCTTAAGGTGCAAAAGCTCCTTCTCTTGGCATTTGCCTATAATTCACCTCCAGTGATTTCATACGGACTGAAACCTTTGGCGTGTGAATGTCAGTCAAGATTTTCTATTATGAACACATGCCATGGTGAGAATCCTGACTTAGTTTTTTGTCCTCTGCTGAATCATGCTGGTTTCTTCATTGGGACTGAATGCACCTAAGATGTAAGTTTGTGGGGCTGGACTGGTACACTGTACTGTCACAATCTACTTTCAAAGCTGAGATTATAGTCATGTGAACTGGCTGCAGCTTTATATTGCCTTTTGCTACCCTTACAGCAGCATGTTGATATGTCAACAACTAGTTCATCAGAGAAGAACACAGAACTCTGAAGAACAAAATAAAATGTTGATCTCTTTATCCCTTTAATGGTAAACTTTGAACTATTGAACTTAAAAAGGTAGAAAAGGTATCCTTTTTTTTTTTTTTTAAAAAAAAAAGAAGATGTCACAGTTGCCTTCTAGAGAGTTATTTTCTGTCTGGACTTTCTTGATAATCTTTTATGACGCATGAACACACAATTCTAATTTCCCCCCCTCCCTTTCAGCTAGCATCGAAGACTGAAAGTTATTGATCTGTGAAGTCTGAGGATTTGAAATGTAGATAATTATGCCAAATTGCTGTGTTTTCATCAGATGTAAAAATAAGATTAAAAAGAAATGAAGTACTCTGTGTTAGAAATGAATGGAGAGTTTATTGGACTTTTCAGATAGGACTGCTGGTTTTAAAAAGGAACACAGTGTAAAATGGATTGTGTTGTAATTTATGTCAGAAAAACATTGCTAAAATTTAATTAATTTCTTTAATAACTGTTACAGCTGTTATAATAGTTGTTGCAATAGTATTGTATGATGTTCTAAACATGACATTGCCTTACAAATGGCTTTTTTTAGAGTCTTGTGCTGTAATTGCAAGAACATGGGGCAGTTGTACTCATACTTTCAAATCTGTGAGTGATTTCTTTTTTGGTGCCTGTTTTTCTGTACATGTTGGGAAAATCTCCAGCCTTGTAACTTTCAATTGTTTACTGATATTGCACAGCTGAGAGAACTAGAAGTACAGGGTTCATCAAGAGTGGGTGTATATTGATTGATATGAAGATATGTCTGATGGAGGTGCATCAAAAGGAGCCTGTGTTGGACAGAACCAGTACAACTCCTTTACTAGGCATTCCATCTAAGAAAAATTGTGAGAAAAGAGCATACAGCAGAGTTTTTCAGTATGCCTTTTGGTGCTTTGACTAACAAAGTTCCTTTGGGTCTTACTGCAAATGCTTGCAGTTTGGTCAGTGGAGGCTTTACAAGTCTTATCTCCCTGTGCCAGCATTTCTGAATGTGGGCCTGAAGCTGAAGTAAAAGTTATACAGTGAGCCCAGATCTCCCAGGGAGCTAATTTGGGTCTGAATTCCCTATTGCAAGGGATTATTATTGCTTAATCTGCTGGTAATGTGGCAGTCTAATCAGGTTACTTTACTTCTGCATGCTGATGCATTAAGGCTTGATTCTTCTTCCATAGAAGAAATAACAAAATTCCCACTGTGTTCTGAGAAAGTAAATTTGAGCCTGCAGTTACTTGATGTGTCAAAAAAGACTCACTGTTCTACCTTTCAGTGTGTGAAAGAAATAGATTTACCAAGGACAATGTTAATAAGACATAATCAAAATCTAACTCATCTGTTTGATTTAGTAAGTTGCTTCTGAAAGCTTATTTATGCTTACTGAGGTTATTTATTGCTGTTATTTCAGTGACAGAATAATTTTCTAACTGTTCTTCTAACTGAACCCTGTACTGTTCACCAGTTTCTATTCTGTTAAATGCCCTCAAACAATACAGACACTTGTCAGATCAGTTTAAGAGTAATTTTGGATTTTTAGATTAAAGGATTTTGCTTAAGAAAAGGGATACTGTCTTTATTTGTTCATTTCATTTGTGGAAAAGTCCAAAGAAATATTGTGTTCTTAAGTGAATGTGATGATAAAAATTTCCCTTCAGTGTTTCCATCTGACAGGTGACATCATTTGAGTCATGAAAAGAATGAGAAATCAGAACTAAATCAGTTGATCAAATTCCATTATCTGGGTCCAAGACAGAAAAAAAAATCCAACCTAGAAACAAACAGCTTTAATAAGGCTTAATGGTATTTTAGACATTTTACTTTTAATCCAAGATGCTATTAATAGCATGATAATGTTTTAACATACCTGACAAGATTTAGGACTAGAAGTCCTAATATAATGATAATAAATTTTGTGAATACGTAGTAAAATGGTGATTTGTTATGTCGATTTTTAAATGATACTTAGGAGACACCATGTCATCATGACGTAACGCTGTACTTGACAAGGCGCTGTAGAAAGTAACTAGTAGTGGAATTAACTGAAGGAGTAGTTTAACAGAATTTGGTGTGATATTTCCTAATTTGATGCTACTGGAGAACTTCAGTTCAATACTAGACTACATCCAAATGATGTGGGAACCTAAAATAGCACTTTACATGTTGAAATGCTGAAGTTCAATACTGTGATGTGAGGGGAAAAAAAGCACGCTTTTTTGGTAGTTTGAGTTTAGCTGAAGTTTGCTGGTAACTTTACTTAGTATCTCCCTATTCAGACTTCCCATGGGAGTATTCATGTCTAGACCTGGCTTGTGCTGAGCCTTATGTATGGGTTTGATTTGGATCAAAAAGAGAGGCTTCTGTGTACGTCACTGAAGGTATTCTGGGAGTGCCAAGCACAGAACAGCAGACTCCTTGCACAAACCAGCTGGGGCCACACTTTGAACATTTGTACCTGATTGTAGCATCTGGTGAGGTTAGACCTCGTGTTTGGTTTAGCAATAACTCCTTTTAAAACAGAGAATAAGTTGTTAAATCTGACAGCTGGACACTGCCTTTGGATTTGTGATGAATTCTGAAGGATTGTCCTACATCCTTGGAGCAGTCTGGCCAATTATATGTATTCAATTAGAAAACTAGTACTGTTAAAACCGAGTCCCAGTCTACTCAGCATGCCTTCCACATTTTCTCAAGCCCTATACAGAGATAGTTCCATGGATAATGTCCTGGTTAATGAAAGGGAAATTAATACAGTACTATGATAGGAGTAAAAGTACAAGTCAAGTTTATCCTGAAGTGTAGGAATGCAATGTTTAATGCATGGCAGGACAGAATGATGCAATTTCTGTTGGAATTGACTCATCTGTGAGAGCCTGACATAAATCATATTGCTGACCTACAAGTGACTGCATCTCAAATAATTAATACAGATAACAACCTTTTAAAACATTTCAGTAAATATTGGTTGCCTTGTGCTTTTTTGACTGGAAATCTCTTTTGCTTATTACAGTAAAAGAAGGATATCAGACCTACAGACAAATACTGACATAGTTTCACTTGTGCAGACGTTGTATTAAATACAGAGAGATAATTGTTTCATTTTCACCTAATCCCTGAACTTGTTATTAATTACTGGAACTGAGAAGCTGCTCTAATTTACATTGGTGGAAAATAAGGAAAAAAAGTTTGAAGTGTGACTAAAAGTAGTGTTTGAAGTACCAGATGCTGTGGTTTATAGTCCCAAAGCTCCATTAGGATGGCTTAAATGCTTCAAGTTAATGTATTACATTTTGGTTCTACATAGGTATCAGTCAGAGCTAAGAGCTGCTAAATAATACATATACTAGAAGAGGGTCTAGTCCTTTGAAGACTTTGCAAATCAAAAGACAGAACAAATAAAAAGAGGCCCAAACAAACATTCATTTAGTCCTGATATACTGGGTACAGTATTAGGATTTCTCTACACAATTCTTTCCCCATTCTACTGTGTATACCTCGTACACTTTTTTTCATTTTAAGAACCAATATCAGTAAAAACAAAGCTTTATACTAGTTCTACTGCATGTCAGAGGGAAAGTTTATAGGACCCTGAACCCTTCAGTGAGAGTGGTGAACATGGAGCAGATCACAAGCCACTAGGCTCTACTATGCCTAAAAAATTTGGGCTGACTGCCAGAGCTAGAGTTGCTGAGTGGAGGTAGTAACAGAAGGTAAAGTGAGAAGACAGTGATGGGAGTCTAGGGAATGAGTGAAAAGAGGTTACAGTGGAGTTCAGTAGGCAACTAGAGTGAAGTTCAATCTCCAAGTCCTTGGAAATTATGGGAAAAGGTAATTGGCCTCTTGGCTAGGGGGCTGGTGATGGTGGCAGAGGTTTTATTTCTGTTGCTGTGAAGTCTCATCTTTATAAGCTGTGGGCTGGGTTCCAGTGACTTAATGTCTTTCATTTGGGTCTGTCACAGATGAAGCCATGAGGTGCTTGATCTCTCTTACTCTGTTTACAGTACCCTGCAGTTCTCTCCTTCATGTGAATTTGTCAGAACATCATGCAGCCTTTCTACTATGGAGCAGATGCTGCAGCAAGTCCATAAGCAAAAGCTGAAAGGTCTCATGTTTCCTGGAGTAATTTCTAATTCTCATCAGTTAGCAGTTCTTGATTAGACTTCTTGTGTATTCCCTCTTTAGGGCTTTCATGAAGCTTAACACATAATCTAAATCCCTTTTAAGACTCCTAATTGTGCAGATGGCTTTGCACATACAAGTTTTATCCCATGTGATTAGTGAAGAATTTCTTGAAAAACATTCCTCCCCAAAATGTTATGGTTACCTTCAGTATGGCAGCTGCAAGCAAGTCTGTCTTTTAAATGATTCATTGTGTTGGAGAAAAGCACGTATTCAAATGCAGACATTTTTGTCTCTGTACATACATGTTTGAAACTGTAGGCTTTTAAAATGGATGTGGTTATGGCTTTTCAGATATTTCAGATAGTTTCTAGAAATAGGAAATAATTAAAAATATCTAAAACATCAAAGCTTGCAAGAGATGAGCATCTCTCCTTTGAAACTATGATGATGATTGTATATTCTGTGATGAAGAAAAACAGGAAAATAAGTCACCCTTGCTTTTGGAGCACTAGGTATAGCCTGTATATCAAAGTTTTTACCACTGCACAACTTTCTGAAATGGTCTGAAAAACTTAATCTACTTGGGTTAAAAAATGTTTTTAATAAATTCAAGAACAGCTGTTAAGTCAGGAAGTAATGGAATTGGTCTCCTAAATTTTATGTAGAGTGCTGGTGTGGTTTAACCCCAGTCAGCAGCCAAGCACCATGCAGCCCCTCACTCACTCCTACCTCTTCTCTTCCCACCTGCCTCCATCCCAGTGGAATGGGGAGGAGAATCAAAAGTAAAACTTGTAGGTTGAGATAACAATTTAATGAAGTAAAAAGTGGTAAATAATAGTAATTATAATACAAAGAAAGTGGGAGGGAAACAACCCAGAAACAAACTAGTGATGCACGATACAATTGCTGACCACTCACTGACCAACGCCAGACCCAGATCTGCCCCATCTCTTCCAGGTACCCTCCCTCAGTTTACATACTGGGCATGACATTCTATGATGCGGAATATCCATTTGGCCAGTTTGAGTACCCTGTCCTGGCTATGCTTCTTCCCTGTTTCTTTTGGGTACTTTCTCACTGGAAGAGCATGAGACCCAAAAGGAAAAAAAATAGTCCTTGTCTTAGGATAAACACTACTTAGAAAATCACCAAAACATCAGTATGTTATCAACATTATTCTCATTCTGAATCCAAACACAGTACTGTACCAGCTACTGAGGAGAAATTAACTCTAGCCCAGCCAAAACCAGGCTAAGTGCATACACCATTATGCCTAATAAGAATAATTTTTTTATGCTGTCAAAATACAAGCAGATAGCCTAGCAATCTTTAGGAAACTAAACCAGAACAAAACCCTGAGGAAGTGAATGAAATGCATTCTATATAAATATTTATGACCAAACACTGGACTTAATTCCTACGGTTTGGAAGAAGTTTAATATTCCTTCTCTTTTTATTCCTCATATCAAATCATTGAGGTAAGCAGAAGTGGGTAGACCAAATCATGCAATTTCAAAATTAAGTTTCTTCTACATAATAGTATAATATTCTTTTATTTTTTTATTTTTCACAGGTACATTCAGTAGGAAAAACATTCAGAAACAGAAGTCCTTACTCTTGATTCATTGGTATCAAGGACTCATCAGGCACCATCTTCAGCCTATTTCTTCAATTTTTTTGGTCAAGCAGAGGGAGAGCTTACTTAGTGCTGGTCCATCTGTCTCAGCTGAACTTGACTTCCTTGCTGTCTCATATTACAAATGCCTAAAAACAGCAAGGTAGTGAAAAGAGAACTAGATGATGAGGTCATTGAGTCAGTTAAGGACCTACTGTCTAATGAGGACTCTTCAGATGATGCCTTTAAGAAGAGTGAACTTATGGTTGATGATCAGGAAGAAAAAGATACAGATGTTGAAGAAGGCTCAGATGTAGAAGATGAAAGACCTGCTTGGAACAGCAAACTCCAGTATATTCTGGCACAAGTTGGATTTTCTGTGGGATTGGGGAATGTGTGGCGATTCCCGTATCTGTGTCAGAAAAATGGTGGAGGTAAGTTTTGTGACATAGCAAGTTGTACCTAAATGATGATGCTTACCTTTCAGATTTCAAGGTTAGCAGAGATAACCACAATAAAATCTGCTCCAACATGTCAGATTTTTTTCTAAATTTTTGCCAGAGCCTATGAGAAATATCCCATATTCTTTTTATTTAGAGAAATGCATCTGTTAAAGTTAGCAGCAGATTCTTCTAAGATACCATTTCCTCATTTTAGGGGGGAAAGTTCTTGATAGAACTTTAACTAATGGTCAGACTAGCAGCTAAGCAAAACACGTATTTATAGAGGGTTGCATTATTTAGGACCTGGTTATTGTTGTGCTCAAGTGTTCTTTATAGTACTTGGACAATAAATCAAGGCATTAAAACTGATTCCACTTTAAAGACCAAAAGAGCATTTGGTCTTTAGTATTTGGCGGTACTAAGCTTCACAGCTTTGCTTTCTAATTGCTTTTAGCTCCTGGCCATTTGATCATGATTTACTTTTGGCAAGAACAACAAAATGCTGTAGGGCTTAAAATTATTATTTTTTTTTGTTGTTACTGATAATGAATAATTTAAATCATTACATTAAGGGACTGCATCTGTTTTTGTGTTGTTAAACAGTTAACTATTTCCCTAAATAACAAGTTACCTTTCACTTAGAGCAGTAACATCAGGCTGTTGCTTGTCCATCTATGGTCTTTAATGCAGTATGAAGAATAAGGCTGGAGACTTTAGTTCCTCTATAAATACAGGATTGGTGTTTTATCCTATGCTATACTGTACCCTATTATGCTACTTTAATGCACAGCTAGTTAGGTGAGTTCAAAACAAGTCACTTTCTATTATACAAAAGGTGAATGTGTACAGAAAATAAAGAACAACATTTGTTGTATTTTAAAAACTGAATGACAAAACCGATGTACTTGGGGAATATAGAAATGAGCCTAGAATGTAATCAGAGTATAATTCTTTACTTTGAAGTCAAGTTCAGTTCAAGCAGTAAAATGAAGCTTATGCTCTTAAATATTCTGTGTCAAGGATACAGTCTAAATTCTTTTGTATCTAGTCACCGTAAGATTTTTTTTTTCTGCACACTCATTTAATTTCCTTTGTTCCCTTTTATTCTGGAGAGTCACTAAATGGTTTATTTAATGGTTTGTGTGGGATCTAAAATTTTCTTCATTTATAAATGTAATATTAACTGAGAAAATATATTGAATGTAGTTTGTCAAAAACCATAGCTTTTTAGTGGATGGCAATCCTATCTAGAATGTTAGGCACAGTATAGAATTGATCACTTAACGCTATTAGTTAAAAAAAAAGTTTTTTAATATTTTTTAAAACAAGCTATTTATAATTAAAGGTGTAGCTATGAAAGTCTTTGTATTCTCTATAATTTCATCCTAAGTGTGGTGTCAAGATGTAGTCTCAAGGATAATGCATTACAGCAGTTTGTTTTGTGTTATGTCCCTTTGAAAGTCTGTGTTTAATGTAGTTAATTACTAATTTTGCAAGCCAGTTGGATTCTTCTTTGAACCAACAGAAAGGATCCAGTGGTATGCTCCTTAGGCTGTTGGTTTCTTGCTGTCAGGCGCTTTTTAAAGTTACTCTGCCAGTGAGGGCAAATTTAATTCAGATCAAATATAAATGTATTAATTAATAATCTCACATTTTAGAAAAAAACCCAAACCAAAACAAGAAAGCAACCAACCTTCAGGAATTAGAGCACTTCATTAGTCAAAACTGAAAAAATAACTGGGGTGTCACTTCAGGATGAAGTTAAATGTTTTCTTCTGTGCTGCAGTTGTAGGAACTTGGATGTATCATGTAGTCTGTGGAATTATGATATTTTCTGCATATGACTGAGGCAGGGATGTTTTTGGATTTTACCAATAATTTTGCACAATTTTAGTAAATTGGAGCCTTCTTAACAGAGAAAATGAAGTGGTCATTAGAGCTGAAGCTTGCTTGGTTTTCAAGTTAACCATAATGGAAGGTAGAGAAGGTGACACAAACCTCTAAAAAGTGTAAAGTTCATTGCTGCCTGTATATGCATGTGAAGATAGACAGATAATTCTCACAAGTGCATAAAAAAAAAGAGGGAGGCAGGGTCAAGTTCAAACACATGGTAAGAAAACCTACACACATTTTATACGAGGACCTGTTTTTCTGCCACGTTTTATTTTAAATGTGTTTTATTCTAGGTAAAATTAAGAGTGATTTTATAAAAGTCTCCTAAACATCAGTGTCAGAACTGTTCTGTAGTCTTCTGCTGATAGAGCTTTACACTAAATACCTGTCTGAATGTAAGGTAAACAGCCTTTCTATGGATTTTCATTAGAATCATGTCGGTGAAGTATATGGCCAGGCTTGCACCTTCAGTTTTGTTCAAACATTTTTCATTATCTTCCCTGTGTTAAGGCACTTATATCTGACAAATACCATCAGGTGAGGGGAGTATATTAAAAAGTGGTAAAACAATGAATCCAGGTCCAGTTTAAACCAAAAAGAAGTAAAAAACATAGTTCCTCATTAGTTTCCCCTCACAGATTTCTTCTAGCATTGTGTTCCAAAGCCACCAGTAAAGAAAAGGCAAATCCTAACTGTGTAGTAATCTTCAGTTTTGTCTTTAAAAAAAAAAAAACCAAAAAACTATGACAAGAATAACAAAACCAATAAAATAAGCCCAGAAAAGATACAAACAGGTTAGCCCAAATAGATATATTATTCAAGGATTTTGTGGAGAAAGAAATTGGGTGTTTCCTGCCCAGCTTTCTAGAGAGATTTAGTTTGGTTTTGGCTGTGGCCTGTGGTATGCCAACACTCCTGATTTCAGAGCTCTATAGTGCTTCAATGAGATACCTGTGATACCATCTTTAAAAGTACTTGGATATCGCTGCACGTTAAAATAAGTGGTATTTGAGTGAGTGTTAATGAAGAAAAGTGAGGGGTCTACAGAGTACTGCATGCCCAGAGATTGTGTTGTATTTTTGTGAGCATTAACTTAATTTTCCTGATTATTTTTTTTAAGGTCAGTCTGTTTAACATCTGTGTGATGTAAAAAGTCAAAAGAACTAGTAAACAATGATAGGTAGAAGCTGTGAGCAGCATAGGGAAAATTGTAGCAGATGATATTGTCATTATGCTTTGAAAAGATTGATGTGCATAGAGCCACATCATGAGTTTTTACAGTTAAGTAGTCTAAATTTTCTACTGAAATACCAGCGGATTGAACAGTGAAATTCTGTGGTCTTATCAAACAGTACAGCAGTTGTAGTGGAGAACTGCAGAGCAAGTATTCCCTTGTATTCCAACACTGAGTACAGATTCAGTGGCTTCATTATTTAGTTATTGATCAGTAATTTATGTTCAGTGCCTTGAGTTCACTGATGACTTCAGTATTATTTTATGGGTTGTGTATTATCAGACTCAAAATTTAGTTGTACTTCAGTGTTCTGTCTTGTTTCTATTTTTCAAGTGCAATTCTTCCTTGAAGCTTATTGGCTAAGGGAATTTTCATCCTTTAAGCACAGTTTTGTATATAGGCACACCTGAACGTATTTAAACTGAAACTCTGACAGGAAAGCTATCAATAGGATAAACTACAAACCTACAGGTCAAACATAAAACCATTTATCAGGGTTTTCCTAATTTAAAAGTTTGTATTTTGTAGTGGTAATTAATTTCACTTTCGGAAGCTTAGTAGACACTTAACCTTTAGCATTTTGTTGCCCACTTGTCATGACTTTGAAAATTTTAGCATCCGACATTTAAAATAAGTTGATCTTCATCTGAATATCAGCTTCTTGCTTGTTTTCTATTAGTAAATGTCTAGTAAGCTATAAGAACTGGGCTGGCTCTTCAAGACAGTGGTAGATTCCACCTTGTTTGAATAAGAATTCAATCAGACGCTAGACACGTAATTAAACTCTAGCACAGCAGCAGCTGAAGCAAATCTTGAAAGTTAATATGTTTTTCAGGATACATCAAGAATGTAGGAGAGGAAAAGTTCCTCTGTAGTATTAAGATGGTAACGGTTATGTCACCTTGCTTTATTACTTCTGAAATTATTTTCCAACTCTTTAATCCCTATGTCACATGTAATTTTATGGTATTTTTTTATCCTGAGCATTTATAGAAACTTAAAATCAATTTTAATATTCCACTCTATCAATAATATTGTCAAATGTAGTACATATTGTAATATCAAGAGAGACAATTTACCATATTCCATTGTGGTGCTTAATTAAATTTAAAAAGTTAAGATCTCAAAGCAGTGCTATGTTAACAATCACCAGTCCATGAAATCTTGTGTCTTTGTCATTGATTCTAGAGAAGGATGGGGGATATTTTTTTCCTTACAAAGTTGAGATGATTTTTTCTAATATAAAATCCAGGCCTTAAGACAAAAATATGCAAAAAAAAAAGTGACTTCACAGTAAAATAATTTTGAAAACATAGAAAGGAGACCTGGGGATCCTGAATTGCCCAGAATTATAATATTCAGAAGGCAGCTTAGCTGGTAGATGTAGCAGACGACTAATTGTAGGATGTTGTTCAAGGTCAGCATGTATAGTTTATTATTCTAATTCATATGAAAATGGTCCTTATCCAATATTGTAACTGCCAGGACCCATGTTTTCACGCACTGACCAAAAAAGAGACATGCTGAGGTGTTTCCATAGTGATTCTGTTTTAGGATGAAGTGAAGATGTCTTCCAGTTCTTTGAAGTATGCCTAAGTTTTAAAGAAGGCTGAAGCAAAATACTTGCCTAGAGATGCTGTGGTTTCATGTTGACTATAGGGCATGGAAGCCCTTTGCAGCTGTGATGTACAGTTTTATAATCCAGCTATGTCCAGACTGTATGATACTGAAACTCACACATGTGCAATTTTTCATTAGATCCTTTTTGGGGGAGGGGAACAAGATCACAAGGGAGCTCAGCCAGTTCGAATATCAGAAGACCTGCACTTCAGGTGCTTTGCACAAGCTCGGTAGTATAGAGGGTGAACTTTGCTGTCTGGCTACCCTGAATTACAGGATTGTCATGTCTAATGTCATGTGGATTTAACACCACATTTATTTAACTCATGTAGTAGAATCTAACTGACAAATCTTGTAACTTACATTGATACTGCACCATAAAATACCCACATCAGCCCAGTCTTTAAACATGTGCTTAACTTTGCAGCCTTGTGATTAAGGTTGTGGACTGGGACACTGAAGAGCTGGGTTCAGTTCCTGCTCTAGTACAGTCATCCAGTGGGATACAGGGTAAGTCACTTAGGCCCCAATTTTTTTGAGCTGTTTAGGCTTGCCTCTGCTCAGATATGCCACACCTGTCTAATTCTGTCAAATAACACTAGCTGTGTGTTGTTGGCTTTCAATTAATTGTATGACCAAATTTTTAAAGATAGTGATGCCAAAGTTTCTCATTTGCAGTGTGAATTAATTTCTGTCTTCTTGAAATTTTGAGAGAATGTTGGTGACAAATCAAGGGTATTTCATGCATTTCTCAAACATATGCTTAAGACAGATAGTCCCCCTCATTTTAGAGTGTGGTCGTTGCTCTATTCCTCAGTTTTCCTCACATTTATTTCTTTCTGTCTCTGTTGTCTCTCTTTTCCTAGTAGAAATCAAGTCATTTGCCTTCTTTCCAGTATGTGCACATAGAAGATGAACCACAAGAGATACTAGAGTATTGAATGGGAATGTAGGTGCTACCTCTTTAGAAATAATGCTTCAGTAGACACTGTAGAGTGCTGTAATGGGTAGGTAGACCATGATGTTTGGCTCTATGAAGGTAGTATTGTAACCTCAAAATAGGTATATTTTTCAGAGCCTGACATAGATTTTGACCAAATGCTGCTCAGTCAATATCATTGCATATCATATTATAGTGTCAGGAAAACAAAACACAGGAGCTATTTCATTGCTGACATAGCTTATAGACTGTAAGGTATGTAAGATTAATATTCTTTGCCTGGTCCACCAATAGTCTTTCATAGAATGGTTTGGGTTGGAAGGGACCTTAAAGATTTTCTAGTTCCAGCCCCCCTGCTATGGGAAGGGAACCTTCCATTAGACCGTGTTAATCAGAGCCCCATCCAGCCTGGCCTTGAACATTTCAAGGGATGGGGAGTCCTTAGCCTCTCTGGGCAACCTGTTCCAGTACCTCTAACCTTATAGTAAAGAATTTCTTCCTAATATCTAATCTAAACCTACCC
>NW_008680693.1:16988-38096 GCF_000695815.1 Acanthisitta chloris
AGTCCCTCTCCATCTCTCTTCTAGCCTCTCTTTAGGTACAGGAAGGCTGCTATAAAGTGTCTCTGGAACCTTCTCTTCTCCAGGCTGAATAACTTGAACTTTCTCAGTTCTGTTGGTCTTTCAACCCTGTGGTCAACTTGGTGGGTCACCTCTGGACTCATTCCAACACGTGGACGTCTTGTGTTAGGGGCCCCAGTTTTTCTCACATTTTATTTCTTCTGTCTTTTATTTCCACTAGTCTTGGACTCAAGAATGTAGTTACTCTATGCTTAGTACCTTTGTAAGATCTCTGTAATGGAAGGAGATGTCCAATTAGTGCATATTTCTTGAAGAACAAAACAGCAAGTGGACCTAAATAGGAATGGATGGTACCAGAACATCTGAGACCTCCTGCGCAGCCTAGGAAAGTTTAACTTTTCTAAAATAAACTGTATTCCATGAGATAAGCTGCACACTAAGGATATGCAAATGACAATGTATTTTGAGAGACTCCCAAAAAAGCCCTGGAAAGTTGACACTGGATGAAGAAACTTCAAGTAAGACTTAGCTGGAGTTGAGGATAAATGCCAAATTGGTTTCTGAACTTTGTTCCCTCTCATCACAGAGATGAATAGACTGATTATACAAGTTAATAGCTCCAAGTCTAAATTTCTGAGCTTTAGATCTTTACTTTGTAGCTTGCTTTGACATGCTGCAGTCTGCATCTCACAAATGCTCTTCTTTAGCCTTAAAATGGTTGCAAACAGAAGTTCTAAGCCCTTTTGAGTTGGCTGACCAGCACAGTAGTCTATACAGCAGCATAAGAGCCATACATGGAAAGTTAAGTGCCACTTTTCTAATTGCTGATGGCCAAATCTTTTGTTAGGTCTAGTACTGAATACTCCACAGTGCTCTTCGTGTATGGATATATTTGCTTGCAGTTAGACTTACTGAGTAAGTTAGAATTGTGTGTGATCACTTCCTGGGACTAAGACCTCAAAAAAAAAAAGGATTTGTTTTTTATATAGGTTTGTATAAAGGTGAAGTAACAATTGCAGTTTCAAATATGCCTTGAAGGAGACAGTTGGCGAGTACTGCAAGATCCACATCAGCAATTCTCCATTTTGCTTCCACCTCATGTCTCTAGTTTCTGTCTGGAGCCTTGTAGCAACAGGCTGATACAGTTTTCTTGCTTAGCTGGATAGAGACCTTATTCTGTACATGGTGAAATTCCCTTTCTGAGCATCTGAGGTGTACATGGAGAAATCAACAGAGGATCTTCTGAAACTGCTTATGCTTGGATGAAGTTCAGAATGTTATATGCACAGTCTTTTCTGTGTTTCCTTTATAAATTCAGTCTTACTGCTCTGTTACAAGTCAAGGGGTAAGGTTTTTTAAGAAATGTTGATTCAGCTCCTAGTGCCTCTATATTTCTAAAATGTTTGATCATATGCCCAAAATTTCCCACAAGTGAACAACTAGTTTCAATTCACTTTCAGTAAGGTTTGCCTCAATATTGTGCTTTAGAAATCCAGTGTCTCTGGGTTTTTCTATCTTACAAGGCATATGACCAAGATTCAGGTAAAATTATTCTTTGCATGTTATCCAAAAGGCTTTACAATGAATGATACATAAAAACTTGAAGCTATTAGGCATTTTCACATTTATTCTCTCAAGTTCTGACTCTTCTTCCACTTACTGTGATTTATGCTTTGTTCCTTTCATAGGTGCCTATCTTCTGCCATACTTAATCTTGCTACTGATAATAGGGATTCCACTCTTTTTCTTGGAGCTTGCTGTGGGGCAGAGGATCCGCCGAGGGAGTATTGGTGTGTGGAATTATATCAGCCCCAAACTTGGAGGAATTGGATTTGCAAGCTGCGTAGTAAGTTTTTGAACATTGTATACTTTGCTTTCAGGCTGTGTGATTTAGACTATTTTGCTGCAGGTAAAGGCCATTGATTTGTAGCTGGATGTCAAGGTCAGTTTACAATGTTTCTGAAGATCTTAAAACTCGCATTGCTACACTTAAAATGTTGATACATATGTGTCAGTTAAAGCAGTCAACTTGTATTTGGTGATTCTTTTGAAATTAGGAACTATCGAACAGAGTAGTCTTCTGGAGAAAAAAATGCCTGTAAAAGTATAGGTACAACATGATAAATACAGAGAAAAGTGAAAATTTAGAAATTGTCAGGTACTTTAATGGGACAAGCCATTCCTTTCTTCTCCTGACTTAATTAAAATTAGGTTCAGTGGCTGATGTGCATAAATATGCAGAAGTTCAGTAGGGCTTTGTTTATTTTACAAATGTAATTTTTTGATCTTTCCTTTTTTGTTTCTTTTTTTTTTTTTTTTTTTTAAAATAGGTATGTTTCTTTGTGGCCCTGTACTACAATGTCATTATTGGATGGAGTCTGTTTTACTTTTCCCAGTCTTTTCAACATCCATTACCATGGGACCAGTGTCCTTTAGTTAAAAATGCATCTCATACATGTAAGTCTGTATTAACATAATGTTCTTAAAAGTCATATAAAATATATAAAATTGGAGATTTTCAAACAAAAAGGAAAAATGCAATTCAAAAAGTATTTGTGGGCAGAAGTTGTATGCAAAGCTGGTTTTCTATCTTAAGTTGTCGTATTATAATAGTTGAAAAAATACAGCAAAGAACCTTAATCTAAGACAGATACACTGTATTTGGAAAGAAACATCACTGTCAACAGCATTTTAAGGAGTAATGAAATTAGGAGAGAACTATTTAGTATGTTGCAGTATGATTTCTTTTTTTCTGCTTTTTATGGTTACTTGGTAAAAAACAAAGGTGGAAGAAGCACATTTCTACATTTCAATTAGTAGGATACTTCCTGGCAAAAAGTTGTTGCATTACTAACAGAGCAGAAAATGGAAAGCTGAAAACATCAATGAAATACAAGTGATAAAAGCATAGTTTGCTTTGTAAATCAATAGAGATGAGACAATTGGTCATTGATTTGTTACTATAACGAGATGGTCACATATAGACATATTATATAACAGCATTCAAAATTCCTTGTCCTTTCAGTTCGGTTGTCTTGTAACAGATACCCACTTTTCATTATCCTTGCTATTGAAATACGAAATATTTTTTTTTGTTTCTTTTTATTCCAGATCCTAAATTTTCTTTAATGAACTTTTGTGGGTTTATTTACCACTTAAATAAAGAACATAACTAGGGACATTTGCAAAGTTGCATGTTTTTATAGTGTCTTTTCCAGAGTTGCTTGCTTCAGTTATTTGAAATAGTATCTGTGAATGTTGACACACAGTCAAGTTGACTGTTCCACAAGCTATTTGCCATTAATTGAATACACTTGAAAACACTTCTGGAATACACATACCAACTTTCATTTAACTTAGGAGCCATTTTTTTCTTAGCACTTTGGTATAATTGCTTTGGCATCATTAGGTCTCTGTTGATTTGAGTGCCATATCAAAGCAGACACAGTTGAGAATTTGTTTTCCACGTCTTCAAATTTGTGTTCATTTCAGAGAGACAGTTTTCATAGTATGTAAGTCACAGTATCATACGCAGATAATGTAATGATGTGTGTGATAAACGTTTTCATCTAAGTCTGCCTACTATTTGTATTTAAGTGAGAAACAAATTCTGCCTTGGACTAGGATTACCGGTAATACAGAGTTATCCCAAAAGGATATTTTACAAAGATACACACTGATAGCAATTGCTGATAGCAATCACTTTTTCTTTTAGACAATGTCTTAAGACTCTTTTGTGAGTTTAGTTTCTCAGTAAATGAGAGTTACTTGGGAAGGCAAAACACCACCTCTTCAGATATGTTCTGTGGTGCAGAATATCTCTTTGGCCAGTTCCAGTTACCTGTCCTGGCTATGCTCCCTCCCAGTTGCTTTTGGGTGCCTTCTCACTGGCAGAGCATGAGATACAAAAGGGAAAAAAAAGTCCTTGACTTAGGATAAAAATGACTGAGCAAAAATCCAAAACATCAGTATGGCATCATCATTATTCTCATTCTGAATTAAAACCACTGCACTATACCAGCTACTGAGAAGAAATTAACTCTATCCCAGCCAAAACCAGGACACACAATTACAAATACTGAGAATTTGTAGAACATTGTTATGAAATATCTCTCCAGAACCTATTCTTTACTTGCTAACATCTCTCAACAGTTGTGGAGCCAGAGTGTGAAAAAAGTTCTGCAACCACTTATTACTGGTACAGAGAAGCACTGAATATTTCCAGCTCTCTATCAGAGAGTGGGGGTTTAAACTGGAAGATGACTATCTGCTTGCTGGCTGCCTGGGTCATGGTATGCCTAGCCATGATCAAAGGCATTCAATCTTCAGGCAAAGTGAGTATACTGTTTACCTAAATGGATCTGTTTTACTTTGAAACATCTCAGGACATTTCTGTTCACCACACCCTCTGTTTACTCTCATGACATCTGTAGGAGCAGGTTAGATGCTGTGACTCACTGTGGTATTTATATGATCTCAAGTAGAGCAATGTGAATAGTTAAGCATTAATATTATAGTAATTTAGTGGAAATTGAGATCTGAAGAAGCATCATTTTGGTTGTCATAAGTGTAATTGTTGCAAGTAACTGTAGCTCTGCTTTATTGTGCAGCATATATTTGTGTGTTTTGACAGTCTGAGGAATTAGGTTTCTATGTGTACTCACAGTGTGATGCAGTGCACCCACGTATGCATGCTTCTGTCATTAACACGGCTGCTTTCCAGTATTCTGGATTGTTTCTTTTGACTAATGACCCTTTGCATCTGAGTACTGTCACTTTACTTTCTTCCCTTTACATGCAGCCACCTGGATTGTCTAGTGAATGATTTGCTAGATCTGTTCATCTCAGTGGGATTTTCAGAGGAAAAATACTCTGTTCCAATAGCAAAATTATTTGCTATGAAAAGGTTTGGCACTGACATGGAAATTTCTGTGGTACTGACATGGAAATTTTTGTGACCTCTTTAGAGCATTTCAGTTAAAGAAACAACTAGCAAGTTTAACCAGAGAATCATTTTACTAAAATTTACAGAATAAATTTTCTTTTCAGTGATGGGAAATGGAAGATCAAATTTGATTGCTATTTTTCGTTATTTTGGCAATAAGCATTACTCAGTGAATGAATTGATAGGTTATATACTTTCCACTGACTGTTATCTTATTTCATTCTGAAGGCCCAACAAGTTTCTATTCATGCTACATATCTTTACTATACTCAGCACTTGAGTCAAAGTGCATTTGTAAAGTGAAGCATTTGTGCAACAGTCTACTTCTGTTCTTGTCATCTCTTTGAATTCATACTGAATTTCCCTGGAAGCCCAACACTTGTTTTCAGTTAGTGAACACTGGCAACTGTATTGTTCTAGTACAGTACAGAATTTCTCTTACAGTCATGCGATCTTGCTTTCTTTTGCAGAGACAAGGGAAATGGGAAGTGTTCTGTATATTTCTTAGAGTATATGATTATCAATTCAGTCATATATCCAAAGGATACTGAGTAGTGAATGAAGCTATTGAAAATAAAGTCCATTGATGTCATGTTAAATTTCTTCTTAATGTTTTTCAGATCATGTATTTTAGTTCCCTTTTTCCTTATGTGGTACTTCTATGCTTTCTGATCAGAGGACTGCTCCTTAGTGGGTCAGTGGATGGAATTCGTCACATGTTCACACCTAAGGTATGTGCTTAATTTGTTTGCAGAGTATTAAAGTTTCAGTAGCAATCTGACCACTTATGAATGCTCTAATTTAAGCTTATTGCCTTCATAGAATATTTGGCCATGTTTCTGTTTGTTTAAATTGAAAAATTTTTGTTTACCTCAGTGGCACAACATCAAGCCTGAAAGTCCAAAGTCTCTTAAGTGTTCCAAGGCTCTGAGTAGAGTTACCTTCTTTATGTGAGGTCTCCCAGAGTTAGATGCCTCTACAAATCTAAGCAACTGACAGTGCTGTTTACAGGATTCAGGATGTTTAGAGAGTTCCAAATACTGAAAAGAAACGTGGATCTTCAATCTTGCCATTCTGTAGTATTGAAATGCCTGATTCTGGGATGTCACAGTGCCTCACTGTGAACTGTCCTGGCATTACATAATTATCTTGTCCCTTTTGAAAGTGAACATATTTTTTTCCTTTCTTGAAATAAGTTAATGCTGTTTGCATAGTAGCCCAAAGTAGAGGATACCTGTATTTAATAGTAAAGTAGTGTAAGTACTCACCACTCAGCTTTCTTTGCCATATTTCTTAATGGTTGACATGCCAAGATAGCAGCAGATCTAAGCATACATTTTTTACTGTCAGTATTTTTACTAGGAGCATGCCTTACTGAGCTTTAGATTTTCTAACTGGAGGTGAGAAGGCATGTTATGAATCATTGTTAGCTTGAAGATCTAAATTATACCCACACCTATCTCAAATGCACGCAACTATATCTGTACTGCAGGAACAGCATATTTCGGTAGTCAGAGCCATACTCAGGAGTGTATAATGCTGGGCTTCATATTGTATTTTGGACTTCCCAACAAGTCCACTTCATAATACAATTGAGAAGGGCTGGACTGATGTTTCAAAAATTAAAGCTAAATAATAAGATGGTCAAAATCAATGCACGTAGTGGCTAATGCCAGATGACAGGTCAGTTGTTTTGATTCCAGGTGTCTTGAGTCTGGAGAACTGTCATCCTATAAAAACGACCTTTGTTAGCTATCACTTTGATGCAGTTGTGCTCCACTTGACTCGCTGTCATGGCTTCAGAGAGTGATGATTCTGCAGGAAATAGAGGCTGCTCAGGCAAATTTAGGAAACCTGAGGAACAGATAAATGTATTGCTTACTGACAAAGAGGAAGTCTAGAACAGAGGCACAATACAGACCTCTTGAAGTTACTATTTGGTTTTTCAACCATAGTGTTAATCCTTTCTTTGACTGGAGAAGTACCACTAGATACTGAGCGAAAATAAATGCAGAAACTCCCCTTGAATGTGAGCACCTCTTCCCTCCCTATTCACTGTTACATCTGAGTTAGACTTAAAATAAGTTGCAGCTGACGCTTACTTTCTGTCATGACTAAGTTATACACTTGTTTCAAGTGCTCAGATAGATGATCTTGAAAGAAAAAGCGTTTTTAATTTATTCTGCTAATTTCCAGTTCTGTATCTCAAAATTTGAAGTTAGGAGACCTGTATGTCTTACAGTATATGTGAATGTAAACCTTCAAAAGTGTTTTCATTACAATTTTCTGAACTTGAGCACTAATTTGGACTGTAGGATCATATTCAGACTCCCCTACCTGTTGTTTCTGTTCACTTCATTGTGCTAACAGTTTATTTAGGCAGGCAAACTGTAAAAAGGAGTGTTAAACCAATATAGCTTGAAAATTATCCAGATGTGAGAGGGGAGGGGGAAACATCTTTTCAGCCTGAGCAAATGACCACATTTTGACCACAGATGATCACAGCATATTCCCACAAGAGTTATGCCAGCATAGCAGAGGACTGGCACACATTGCTTTAGGTGTGATAGCACAGGGCTAATGTAGAAGGAGAGAAATTCTCTGTTTGGCATGATTGTTGATGAAAGCGGAAATTCCAAATAATAATCTTATTGGAAAACCTAAAGAAAGGTCTATGAAAAGCCCACTTAATCAACAGCTGCAGTTTAACTGTAGGATGGTATGAAGCTGAAATGCAGAGTCCCCAATATTTCACAGACAGTATCTAATAGCAAATCAATGGCAAGTTTATTTTGCAAATCTAGGTGATGTATGCCTGAGAATGTACTAATTTTTATGATTTCAAATGATACATTGCAGAAAGCAAGAAGTGTTTCTATACTTCAACCATTTACAGCTTTTATAAAAGAATATTCCTCGAGCTCCCTCCAGTGGAAAAGCTCTGGCATGGCTGTGTGATACAGGCAGATTGAACTACGTGCAGTAGCTACTTGTGCTTTCTAATTATAACAAAAACTATAAGTCAGGAACAAATTTTCTTTCCCCAGATATATTGTATTTGAGATATATGTAAATGAATAAAGAAGGTATCTGTTTTATCTATCTGTAATAAATATTATACCTTCATTGGAAACCAAAAAATGCTTATAAATGTTATAACAATACCAGATTTCTTTTTTCTCAGAGTAAGACAGTCTGTTTTATGATGCTGGCATCTGTGCTAATTCTTTTTAGTTTTACTGTTAGCGATAAACCTAGGGATTAAAATTAAATTACATGCATTAATGGAGGTCCTGTATGGGCTTGAGAAAATCCAGTGTTTAAATTTGGCATGTACTTCTTTACTTCTTTTTTATGATTCAGTATCTAGAAAAATTTGATGACCTATAACTTTGTAACAAAGACTTTTTTTTTTTTAATTATGGTCATCTGATTGGGCAAGGCAGTTCAATTTTTTGATAAAAGGCTTAGTTGTCCCTCAAATACACGACCCATTTAACTTAGAGTAAGTTCAAGGCATCTGACTTAAAGGAGATTTGATTTGTGGACTCTACAGGTTGTGATGGCCAGTGTTTATTTCATAGATTTCATTTTGCTTTACATGTTTGCATGTAATAGAATTCCATATAAGCATGTGTATCTCATAGTCACTGTTTCTGTTTGTTTGAAAAGTAACAACAAAGCAACTTTCATCATATTCATTGTGTTTTATTATAAGAGGACTGATCATGCCAAAACACATCTTAATTCTAACAAATGTCAATACATATGCTGTATATAAAAGACAGTAAATACTGTGTTAAAAAGGAAGTTCTCCTATTTCTTACTATACCTAGCTGCTATTTCAGTTAGATAGCTCCAGTAGTGTCTCATTGTTGGGATCATACTGTGTAGCATGTTTTTATTTGAGGTTTATATAGTATAAAATAAACAGAAATTCTGGCCCATAAGTTTGCTCAGCTTTAGGTGTTATGTTCAGCTTTCATTTTATCATAATGAAAATACATTTGTAGTGGAGTCTTTTATGATGTAAGTTGTCTTCCTGATCTTTTTTCTGTTGTTTTTTTCATATAATAGAAATGCATTTTATAGCTGACATATATTATATCTAATTTCAAACAGCTTGAAATAATGCTGGAGCCCAAAGTCTGGAGAGAAGCTGCTACTCAGGTGTTCTTTGCCTTAGGGCTTGGATTTGGTGGAGTCATTGCCTTTTCAAGCTACAACAAGAGAGACAACAACTGCCATTTTGATGCTGTACTGGTGTCCTTCATCAATTTTTTCACTTCTGTGCTGGCAACATTGGTGGTGTTTGCAGTTCTGGGCTTCAAAGCCAATATCATAAATGAAAAATGTGTTATCCAGTATGAATACCTTTTTTAAAAATTATTTTATGGCTTATTTCATTTATGAATTAACACAGATCACTGAGTTAGATCTCTCTGGTTTATTGTGTTTTACAGAAATTCAGAGAAGATTTTAAAACTTTTGAAAATGGGCAATCTGAGCCTGGATATGATCCCACATCATATCAATTTCTCAAGCATTACAGCAGAAGATTACAATTTAGTTTATGACATTATACAGAAAGTTAAAGAAGAAGAGTTTGATTCTCTTGGTCTGAAATCTTGTCAAATTGAAGATGAACTTAACAAGGTGAGAGTATTAAGTCTTCAATACAGAGATTATGAACAGATGAATATCTGTAAGCCTGAAATAAACTGTGAAGTGTAACTACAGAGTACCAGTACAGTATATACAAGTGCGATGCACCTATAAAGACCCATATGAAAATATTGTTGCATTCCAGCTCACCTAAGGACTTTTGGGTCTGATGTCTTAGTAGAATCTTCACTGATTTATCATGTATTTTGATCATTGCATCATCCTCCTCAGGAGGTGGTAAGTTTTAAAAGTTCTGGTTTTTAGAAGAATTGAGCATGAGGATTTTTCCAAAAATTAAACAAATTTAACCTATTAAGTGTCTCAGGCTATGATGTTGTCTATTGTTAAGATACAGTTATTAAATATAAATGCTGCTTCACTGTAAGTAAAAAAAATATTCTTATTAGGTAGTTGTTTAACGAGTATCATCCTGTTTTGAGATCTTACAGTAAGCCAGATCTGTAAAAGAAATTGTTTTCTAGCTTTTGAGAGGGACTCGCAGATTTAAACACCTTTATATAGTTGCACCAGCATCTGAAGATAAAATGTAAAATCGTTGACTTAGACTTTAAAAGTTCTTCCATTTAAATTTGAAGCAAATGAGTGTAAAAATTAAGTCCTCTATTTACCTACTGGAGAAAACAGCGTATTTTGTAGGAGGCCTATAGAATAGCTTGCTTGCAAAATTATCAGTGAAAGAGAGGAAGAATTTCTGATTGGACAGAAGAGGAAAATTTAGCATAATAAGAAAAATCAGCCATTGGACTAATCTCTCCAGGGAAGTGGTGGATTCCACAACATTGGACACTTGACATTCAGCTGCACAGGGTGGTGGGCCAACTTGTCTAGACTGTGCTTTTGCCAGGAAAGGCCTGGACCAGATGATCCTTGGGATACCTCCAATCAGGTATTCCATGATACTTGTGTTAATGTCAAGCAGCTTTAAAATTCACAGCCAAATCCAATGTTTCAGTAAATAGTATATAATTAAGTTTGCAGGCTTGAAAGAATTGCATATTAGATAGCAACTTCCCATTCTGCCTTCAAGATGTAATCAATGACACTATGAACGTGAAGTCACATGGCCGTGCTAGCAAAAAAAAAAAAATCCATGAATAATAATACAGATTTTCTTTTTCTCACTGACAGGCGGTTCAAGGAACTGGTTTAGCTTTTATTGCATTTACAGAAGCAATGACACACTTCCCTGCTTCTCCCTTCTGGTCAGTCATGTTCTTCCTCATGTTAGTAAATTTGGGACTTGGAAGTATGTTTGGAACCATAGAAGGCATCATCACACCCATTGTTGATACCTTCAAAGTCAGAAAAGAAATTCTTACTGGTGAGTTGCACGAACAGCCAAAACATCAGTGTGTTATCAACATTATTTTCATACTAAATCCAAAAACCACAGCACTGTACCACCTACTAGGAAGAAAATTAACTTTGTTCCAGCTGAAAACAGGACAGTATCCATCCCTATTCTGTACTATGTATGTCATGCTCCAGTCCCATACTTTCCAACACACCACATTATTTCTGGTCTTTTGATACATATACACACAGATATAATTTCCTTAGTCGATGGGCCATCTCTCTAAAATGTCTGTTGAGTTCATTTAGTCCATTCTTTATTAATCTGTAATTTTTGCTCAAATACCCCTCAAAAGGGAGTTGGTTTCAGATCACCAAATGCAGAGCTCTGGTGACAAGCACCATGAGGTGCCCAGTGCAGTGATGGGCATGTAGTTACCCTGGAAATGATAATGTACAGTATTATATAACAGCAGCATACAATTGAATTAATTGGCTATGCTCACCAAAAATTCCTCATCCTCATACATTACCCTCCAAGTGCACCCAAGTCCTTGAGCAAAAGCAATCCCACAGATGGTTCTGCCTTTCCCTGAGGCAGGAGTAACCCAGACTGTTTTCCCCAGGATATTTTTTATGTGTACTTCCTATAGTACTTAAAAGTTTTGATTGGGGAGGACCAGCCTGATCGGCAGATCCCCTAGTGTTGACTAGCCAGGTGACTTTTGCTAGATGTGTATCCCAATGTTTGAAGGTCCCATCACCCTTTGCTCTCAGCATAGTCTGTAACAGTCCATTGGATCATTCAATTTTTTGATCCACCTGTAGCTTGTTTTGATTTTCCTCAGTGGCATTTGCATAGTGTACTTTTATAACCATGTTCTCCACCTAGACAGCAACATCTTGCCGTAGTGTGGCAGCCCAGATGGGTTTACCACTGTGCTGCCAGTTTCTCAGCTTCATTGCTGCAACCACCCCCACAGGTCTTTTGCTGTCATTCATGAGTCAGTATAAAGTATTGGCCATTTTTCTTGTTCAGCAATGTGTAAAGCCAGCTGGATGGCTCACATCCCTTCAGACTGACTTGGTTAATCTTGTATTTCAGCAGATTTTTTTTCCAGATTCTGTACTTGTTCAGGGGTGAAGTTCCAAAATGCTGGAGTTGCCCACTGTCCTTGGCATTTGCTCATGGTACCCCACACACCCTGCCACTCATAACTATCCTAGCTATCCTTAGGGCAGATCTCTGGGTGGTATTTGTTTAACCTTAAACAAGTCTTGGAACACATTTAGGAGATGTGGCAATAGGAATATGCTACTCTGAACATTCCAAGTATATTCAAAATTCTCAAGAGTTACTGCAACTAGTCTCTCATGAATTGGGTCTCCAAGGAGGAAAGGTAAAAGTTATAAGTATTAATAGTTTCTGTTAGATGTCTCCTGAGATACAGAGGTGGTGTCAATGCTGAGTACAAATATCAGATTAGTTTCGCGACCAGCAGTTATATCATGTCATAGGCCAGTGTTACAAAGTACAGCAACATGATAACCCTAGCCCAATTCTCATGGGCAATGAACAGTACAACAGGAAATACATGCATTACATAATACAACTGTAAGAACAAGCACACCAACTTTGACAACAAATAAATCAACATTGTATCCAGTGGCTTCTAAACAATAAATGTTATAAAAATTGTTCTAATGCGTTCTTGTTGGATTTGTTGTTATCTCAACCTGTCATGCCCCATGTTGAGGGGCAAAAAATTCAGAAAGTCATAATAATAGTTCGTATAAGGTTGAAAAAAGTGATTTGTCTTCTACTACAAGTATTTAAAAAAGTGTTGTCTTACTTCCAGTACTATAATCAATAATAATTGATTATCTGGGATTCACACAATGGGTGTTAGCTGTAAGGATATTTTATATTTTGATCCACATTAATTTCACCTAATTTTGGACTACTTAGGTGTATCCTTAGCCTAAGTTCCGAGTGGGGGGAAAAAAAAGGGACACTTTAAGTTGGAGAATCACTTACTGATGCTCAGCCTACAATTAATGTCACAATTTATTGAAATTCGACTTATTTTATGTCTGCTTAATCATTCAGTCCTATTGTTAACAAATACAGTGGGAAAAAATTATATTGAGATCCATTACGCAGGATCAAGCATTCAAGAAATACATTTTGGGCTGTTCCTAAAAAAAAGAATGATCAGAAATGTTGCTTAGTGCACAAATTCATTTATACAGATCCTTATAGAACTTCATGCTGTGAATTATCTTTTAGAGGAAGTCTATTCAGCATTTATATTTTTTGGACTCATAGTCTGGAAGTGTTTCACTTTATTTTTTTCCACTTTTTCATTTCTAATTTCTTTCCACTTCCGAATTCCAAAAAGTGAACTTGTGATTGTGTAACATGATGTATGATGTTTAGCTTACCAGTTCATTTTACTCTTTTACACTAAACTCTGCTACTTAATCAGGACTGCTGTAACATGGCAATTCTAGTAATTCTGGTAATTTTCATTTCATAAATTTTTTGTTATTCCTATTAGTCTTACTTTTTAGGGCGTCTCAATTTTAAAATGTTATCAACTTTAATTATATCAAATAATGTGTTAATGTATAGCTTTACTGTTTCAAACACTCTTTAGCTCCTCTTTGGCCATGGAACTTTGTTATAATTACAGCTCACATTTCTGTCCTTTATTCCAGTCATCTGCTGCTTGGTAGCATTTTTTATTGGCCTGATCTTTGTGCAGCGCTCTGGAAATTATTTTGTGACGATGTTTGATGACTACTCAGCTACTCTGCCCCTGCTTATTGTGGTCATTTTGGAGAATATTGCAGTCACCCGAATTTATGGAATAGACAAGTAAGTGAAGGAAATTTATCTCCCTGTCCACATGAACAGTATTCATTACAATACTTACTACTATTTTCATTATATTGTTTGAAGTATTTGCAATGTACACAGAAATACAAATAATTAGAAAGGATGTCAGTCTGGTCAAGAATCTAGTTTGTTATTAAGAACAGGTTTAGAGCAGGATATACTACATCAGGACAGTGTAGAGAAACCCTACGAGAGGAGAATACAGTAAAAGAGGCAAAAATAGAGGCTTGATATAAAAGCATGAGGAATTTGTATAGAAATAAGACATCAAGAGAAAGATTTCAATAAGTATTAACCATGGTCTAAGCAGCAGATTAAAATGAGTATTCTGAAGAGATCTGCAGTATTCCAGGCTGCCTGAGAAAGGAACAAAGCCAATTAATGGCACTAACAAGAACAAAGTTTCAGTTTATTAACTAGATTTAGTTTGGGGTGTTGTAGCATTAGTTGTGAGAGGAAATAGAGGAAATGGCAGTAAAGAACAGGGACAAAACTTACTTGGAAGCAGCACAGTTGACAGTGAAGTGACCTATTGGTGATGGGTGAAAAAACCATCAAGTCCCTAATTTTTATTTTTTTTTATATTATGACCAAAATCAGCAGAATGTGTTTATTGAGCAAGGTCAATACATGCCACACTTAAGTAATAGAAGAGTTTGTATCAAAAATAACTCATGCCATTCACAGATAAAACAGAATATACTATACTAATATGTTGAAGTAATTAAAAGGTCTGTGATTCCTTTGGACAGACAAAGGGCGGCATAGAATGGATGTTTTTCCATTTTACTCTTCACTTGTTCAATCTGAGTAATCAGCTAGTCCATCATAATGAAATAAAACTATAAAAAGAAAATGTAATTTTATGGTTTCCAGACATTGTTTCTGATCTAGGCAAGTAGTGCCTGGTCTACTTTCTCATTAAGGGAGAATTCCCACTTGGGCCACATGTATAATCCTATAATTGATCACATAGACATAAAAACACCATGTAGATGATTTTACACATGTAAGCAAGAAATGAAGCAGATGACCTGGTTATCAGGTTGGTGATGTCCTGTCAGGTAGCATTCTACTGTGAAGCGAGGTAGACATGCCAAAAGTCAGCAGCTTACCTGTGAGGAAGTTGATGGTTAGGCATAGCTAGAATATAGTAATACTTTGCTTCTGACTCCGAGTGCAGGTGATTCATGTTTTTAGAAGGGGTCCTGACAGAATATAGTGAAAAGTTAGCAGCCAAATTTCTCATTCATAATGGCCATGAGAGTATTCCCTCTGGAGTATTCCTAATATTTCTTCTGATGTATCTTTCTCTATAATATCCTTATGTAACTTAGCAATCTTGTTTGCAAAAACTGCCAGAATCAACAACTTCAGGTTGTCATTGGCTGTGGTAATACCAAGGGTTCTTCATAGATGAAGTTCTGTGTGCATGTTTTATTAGACACACTGTCTTTAATCGGATAGAAAAAAACAAAACATAGCATCCAAAGGGGTTAAAACCAAAGGACAGGAAAGAGACAACATGTAGCCAAGAAGGAAAATCTGGTATGCTGGAATCAGTGCTAGAGGAGCTTGACAGCGTTTAGAAGACGCTAAGCAGGAGGGATATGATGAAAGAATAAAAAGTAAAAATAATAGATTTATGTGCAACTGGGTGAATAACTGGAGATCTCAGAAAGAAAAGGCTATCTATAGAGGACACAATCCATTTGTAAAAGCATCTTTTTTTTAATGATGGTGTGGCATTTCAGTGTAAACAGTGTATTCAGTGGAATAACCCAAACTGTGCTGTTAAAAAGATTTTTGTGAGTTTATATGACAGAAGCTTTACATATGTAACTGCTTTGAAAACATATTTATTGCTATAAGAGCTTTTCTGGGTTGCACATTTGAAAAGGGAGTGGGACCACAGGGGAGTGAAAACAGAATAATTTCTAAAAGTTTCTGCTGGCTCTGGAGCCATGCACTCTGTCAAGAGGTACAAAAATAGTTTTGTTCATGTCATAAATTATAATTTTGAGGCACAGGAAGGCAGTTTTATAACTCTGCAAAGTTTTATTTCAGCAGCTTATATGATGCAAACCATAGCTTATGCATAAAGTTGTTTTTTCACACTGCAGCACGTGTGGGTTCCAAATTAATTTTGCAGAATCTGTAAGATGTGCTGATTGTGTATGTCCTCAAAAGTAATGACATATGCCTCAGTAAACACCCCAGAATCTTATAAAGGAAGGTGAGTTCAAATATCTTTCCAGCATAGTCCAAGAAGCAGCTTACCAAGTCACTGCACTGTGCAGTGATTCCTTTTGTTCATCTCTTCTGAACTAGTAATACAAGCTCTTTTTCAGCCCATCAAGTAATATAAATTGCTCCCATTTCTATACACGCATTTTTTCATTGTGTCTTCCCTCGAGTTAGGTGCTATGTATCAATTATAGTACTAAAAATCTGTCTGCACTAACAGTAACCTTTTAATCTCTTCACAGATTTATGGAGGACCTGAAGGATATGCTTGGGTTTTCTCCAAGCCAGTATTATTACTATATGTGGAAGTATGTTTCACCTTTTGTATTGTTATGTTTGCTGATAGCTAGCGTTGTTCAAATGGGATTAAGTCCTCCTGGCTACAATGCTTGGATTGAAGATAGGGTATGTATATAGTATGTATGTGTATATATGGTATATATTATGTATGATAATTAGTATAACTAATGACATGGGGTTTTTTATCTCAAGTAATTTTGATGTAAAACCAAGCAGTTTTTAATTTTAGAGTAGTTCTGCTTTAAAATATAACTGACTGACACAAACTTTCATGCTTTTGGTGACTTCTTGTTTGCTGATGTATGATGACTAAATTCTTAAGGTTGGGAGAGGTTGTTGACTTTCGCTAAATATAATTTTACTGCAGAAAATAGTTGTGTGATAACACTGAATAAAAAAATTCAGATATCACATCAGATTTTTAGGTGGAATTAAATACTGAGATTTAGCTATGTCATAAATTTTTCCCTCTGGGAACACATATCACAATGTAGGTTACAGCTGCATTAAAACCTGTCTCTGATAAGAATGTTTGATTTGAAAAATCTTGTCTGTGTGAGCAGAAGTCAGTTCTACTCATTGGCTCCAAAAAGGAATTCAGTCAAGGTAATTCCTAAGAGTTACGTTAGTTGTAGGGTCACCAACCCTTCGCTGTTTCTACAGGCTTGTCATGCAAATATATGGAAGGTAAAATGTCAGAGAAATGAATCTCAGGACAAGTGTTTGAATTAGCCAGGGGAGAAATCGCAGCAAAGACAGATAGAGGCTAAATACCTCTTACTAGGTATATGCCTGCCTCTATCCAGACAGCTACTAGTTTCTCATAATTCTTAGAAATACACTGTTCTTACATTTGATTCATGCTCTCAAAAATTGCAAAGAGAAATACCTTAGAATACCAAACATACCATTCCTTTCCACACACAAAATTAGGCAAACAGAGCCTGTTAGCTAATGATGCATGGATGCAGTAGAGGTATGGGATGTAGTCAGTGCCCCAGTAAATGCATTATATTTATATAAGGTTTATACAAATTGGAATAATTGAGGGAGTCCCTGTCACCAGTTATTAGCCTACAGAACAAGGACTTACTTTCCATGCATAGTTATAGATACCAGTGCACACTTGTCTGTTCTGAACATCCAGTGATTAGAGAACAGCTACAAATGTAGCAGAAAGCCTAATGTGAACCCTTGATTTGGGTGCTGCTAGAGTGCTCTGAGCATCTTGGAAACTGTGCAACAGTGTTTTGGTCCTACTCACTGGCAGAAAAATGGCAATCCTACATTTCCATGACTGTTCAGATTTGTGATCTGTAGTGGTGCCCACATTGTGGGTGCAAGGTGACAAAAAAGTATGTTTGAAAACTGCAGACCTTGGTGAGGATTTCAGGTTTGTTCTTTTCTCATTAAAGATGTATTAAGAGTTTTTCTATTGTATTCTCAGGCTATAGAAGAATTCCACAGCTATCCAACATGGGGAATGATTGTCTGTATATCTCTGATGGTGTTGGCCATACTGCCAGTCCCAATAGTCTTCATGGTACGCCGTTGCAACCTTATTGATGACAGCTCTGGTAGTTTGGCATCTGTATCCTACAAAAGAGGTCGGATAATAAAGGAACCTGTAAATCTGGAGGGTGATAATACAAGTCTGATTCATGGGAAGAGTTCAAGTGAAGTGCCATCTCCAAATTTTGGCAAAAACATATATCGAAAACAGACTGGATCACCAACTCTGGACACTGCTCCAAACGGACGTTATGGTATTGGGTACCTGATGGCAGATATGCCTGACATGCCAGAGTCTGATTTGTAACTGCAGAAAAAAAATGCTGGTTTGCTCTCCTCTCACTGATCATGGCTCTTCTACGAGAAGTGGTCAGCTTCACTTACTAGGGTGTTATCTCAGGTGCTCCATAGTGACAGTCTTTAATATGTCATGACTGTACGTACAGGTTGAGAAAACTCCCTTTGGATTAATTCTCTGGGTTTTTATTTGCACTGAAGGAATGCATTCAATTTAAATGGCAGCCAACATCTGCCAGCATAGCCAAGATTTGGTTTTTTAATTAATTTCTAAATTTAAAGCTTTCTATCTCTGAAGCCCAGGTCTCACTCAAATGAAAAATATTTCTGAGGTAATAAAATTGTAAATCCTTCTTTTCTGCTTTCGAGTTAACTCACCAGTATTAAAGGTGAGCTCAGAAGTAGTTCACCAAACCTGTGTTTGTGTAAACACCTGTATATACCTTATGTAGATACGCTGTACTTATTTTGTTAGCACTGATAATTACTTAGGCTATTAGCTGAGTAAAAACAAACCTGCAAACTATTTTCTTATGTAACAGCTGTATAGAGCAATAGTATTAGAAAAATCAAGGAGTAGACTAAAAGGAAGGCGAGGAAAGATTCCCTGTTCACTGGGGACTGCATAAACTGTGGCTGTATATTTTGTGTAAAATATTTGCTTTTTCAGTGTGAAAACAATGTTAGAGTGAGTCACTCCAAGAATCTTAAGGATTGTGCAGATTCTGCATTTTTTTCTATGCTGTGTGCCTAAAAAAGACCTTGATATTTATTGTGGTTACAAGATTGCATATATATTATATTTATATAATGTACTTGTAATGTAAATATGTATATTATTCTGTATGTAACCATTTAAAAAGTCAAAGCAAGATGGCTTTTTAAATTAGTCTCCTTCAGTTTTGCTTCTGTTTTATGCAGATACTTTTTTTCAGTCAGTAATTGTTAAGAACTGTATGTCATTACATTTTAACCTATGAATAAAGAGATTGATAAGGTATTTGTCTGTGATTTCCTAATACACTTCTTACAACACAGCCTGCTTTTCCCTCATCTGGACATTTATTTGAATGGAGATGCTAAAAGAACCTGAAAACAAAAAATGCCAAATCAGTCATCTTACTGAAATATTGGACATTTACTGTGAGTACAGCAGTTGACGTAGAACTGTAAATTGGCAGGTTGCTCTTAAAGCTAGTGCATGATCTATTCCTTAATTTAAAGAGCTTTAAAGTTAGGCATAAATTCTGACTTTATTACCTCTAATAAGGAAAGGGCAAAACCTAGTTATGTTGTCGCAGCATTGGACAAAGAACCAGATTAATCATTTGAGGTAAATGCAAATCTCTCAAGCTCTGTGCCTCAAGAGTCCAGTTTTGAGCATGTTGGTATTCAAAAGCTATGCCAAGCAAATGAAAATAAGCAAAATCTTAAATCACTTCAGCAACTTGTTAAAATTCCTTATGGATAACTCTTGTCTTAGGAGAATAATCCTGGAGAATATTCCACTTCTAACATGAGAGCTTTTGAAATCATTTCTGGTCATCTGAAAGTTGAACCAGCAGTATTATCTGACAAAAAAGCTATATTTAATTATCAGGCTCATTTTGCATTTGATAGAAGTTGTGCTCATAAAATAGCGTTTAAAGTCTAAAATGCATGTGTTGGAACATATGGGAGAGCCATAATTTAAGCAGGTGATTCTTTCATAACTGATCAACTCTCAGTATTAGTATGTGTATAATGTATTGCCATTAGAGACACAGAGCAGGTATATACAAAATATCTGCTGTGGCAGAGCAGCAGCAAATTTCTACCATCATACCACATCAGACTTCTAAAGTGACTGTTCAGGGTAGTTGACATGGATCTCTCTGTGCCTGGTCCACAGAGTGCAGGAGTCTATTCTTACAGACTAGTTACCTGTAGTGACACATGCTCTTAGTTATATAGACCTTAGCTATAAATGTGAAGTCATGGCCAAATTGCTGCTGCTATAGTAGATCTGTTAAAATGAATGTGAGCGAGCTCTGATTCTTAAAGTGGAGCAGCTACTTTTGTTGAAAGCATCACAAATGGGACTAATGCTACTTGGATAGACTGCTGAAGATTATTCTGCTGGGGAATGTCTTGATTCTTCCCTTTTGCTTTTTCTGTGAACATTTCTAATGTGTGTTGTGGCTTTCCACTCATTTAAGGTACTACTTCTCAATTGGTTGCTTCCTGTTAACTTCAGTTAACATGTCTCACCTCATCTTCATGAACTATTTCAGGCATGGGGAAGCCCAAAACATGTCTTGTGTACTGTGTGATTCATAATCTGATTTTAACCATGACTGAATACTCTCAAGTACAGAAGTTCTTTAACCTGGTTTAGTATGATGGACTGAAAAAGGCACTCTCTATCCAGTCTAAAGAAGCAGAACTGATAAAATAGAAAACTAGATGCAAAGGTTTTAAAAAAATTAAAAATAATTCCTATTATGTGTGGCATCCAGTATCTTGCATATTAACGAAAGAACTGCTGAAACAAAGTAGGAAATTGTATCTACAGTTCTGGTGAGGCCAAGGGAATTCACACCACTTTGATACTGCAACTTTGGGAGCAAAGAAGTGAAAGAAGAGGGCAGGAGAGAGAGTCCAGATATTTATCTGCTTAAAAGCTAGAATGTCTGTTTGTCATGTCAGTCATGACTACAATTAATTTGTAGGGTTTTTTTAAAGGAAAAAAATCATTGCAAAAGTCAGCCATGCTTAATATTAAAGAAAATCCTAGTTACGTCTTACATAATCAGATAGCCTAAGAACAAAATCATCCATGTGGAAAGTGAAAATAGATTTCCAACATAATTTGTTGCAGAAGGCCTAAGGTTCTTCTATACAATATGCTTTGTGAAATCTGATTTCC
>NW_008680693.1:38135-45876 GCF_000695815.1 Acanthisitta chloris
CTGTCACCTCTATACTGTTCAATGGAGGTTCTCAAATTCATTGAAGTGCAGGACAGACAGACAGTCTTGATGCCTGTTTTCAGTCTTTTCTGATATATCAAAATTTTACTGATACCTTACAGAGTATCATTCAGAGAATTTTTTAAAAAAACAGGGAAAAAAAAGAAGCAAGAATGAAAAAGGAAAAAACTCCCCCAAGAACACAAAGACGTTGAACAATTGTAACCTTATTCTCAGAGAGCAGCAGATAGGTGATGAATCCTCATGCTGGCATAAGGCGATCAGTGATGGTGTTATACAAGGGAGAAATCAGTTATGCATGTGATAGCAGTAGCAGGAAAAAAAGGATGTGTTTGCTAAAGGGTTTTAAATACTCCAAAAATACTTGATAGCATTAACCACCTTGAAAGACTAAAATGCCCTGTTCAGCTGAGGTGCAGTGTACTCAAAAAGAACTTTCTCCTTTTACCAGAGAAATTAGCAGAAATGCATTTATACTAGTTTAAGTGAAGTCTAACCTGCAATTTACCTGCTCTGCCGCTGGATGGCGCTCATATTCCACGCGTGTTGTTAAAATGCATGCTCAGGGGTATTGCAGAGGGCAGAATAATGTGTTTTTATTCTCTGCCAAGACATAGAACTCTTCAGAATTATCACGGTCATGCTAAAGCTCAGAACTTTGCTAATCTTCTGTACCTTCAGCTGCTTTCATATATACTTGGGTTTTTATTTCCAAGAAAGAAAACTAAACAAAACTTCAATGCTAACAAAAGCCAACTAGCACACTTTGGGGTCTTGAAAGAAAACAGTATCTTCTTGGCTCAATATTTTGAAATCAGTATTTTTCTATCATAATTTTTTAAAATCCTATTACTTGCTATTCTCATTTATTAAATTAGCACATTAATTAGTTGACAAAATTAATTAGTGGGAAAAGAGAATCCAAGTCTATAATATTACTACTGGTGTTAATAATAAGTATTAAAAGCCTGCAATTTTGCTTCTGAAGAAAGCAGTGTTTTAAAAATAGTATGGCTGGTAAGACATGCCTTGTGCAGCAGTTTAACCCTTTTGGTAAGGAAGGGGTAAAGTATTTCTTACTAGCTCTGACAGAATCACCATGTCTTTTATTTGTACTGTATTCATCATTACTGACTACTAAATGAGTGAAAAATATTAACCAAGATACTCTTCAGCACCAATACATGTCTTTGTTGATTTTTTCCAATGAAGTACACAGAATGGCATTCTCCCTTTTTATTCAGTCTCATGTCTTTTTCTGGTGTTGTGATGTCCTCTGGATGTTTTATGTCCTGTGCACACTCAACAGATGGAAAAAAAAAGGATGGTTCCCAGCACTAGAAGTTCAAGGATATGAGATACTCTCTTAACTAGAAGAAGTTGAACTGATTAGTGAAAAGAAAAATGGCATGGAAAGACAAAAGAAATTTCCTGCAAAGCAAGTCTAGTTGATTTTCAGGTTTTTGATTCAAGCAAAAACGAAATGCAAAGGAAGAGTCAGGTTTGTAATCCTGCAAATAAGGAACTAAGAAACATGTCAAAAGATGGATGAAACTGAAGTGGACTACATCAAAAGAAGGAAGAAGGTAAAAGATACTGCTGAAATAAGATTCATTCAATAAATGACAAAGTGTAAATTGAATAGGTGATCGGAAAAATAAAGAACTATGGGGGAAGAAAAGGACTTCAGAAAGAAAACAGGTTTGATGACTCTGTGAAGTGTGGTGTAATCAAGCCTTCGGAAGAAATAGTCTACAGTTAGATATAGCTGTTAAAGAGAGGTATGAATCAAAGGTAGTGGAAGTTCTGTTAGCATAGGAAGAGAAGGAGAGAGGAAGAATGAATCAGGATGAGAGAATGCTGGGCTGGGAAGAAGGACTTGGGCTGTGTCAGAATCAATTTTCCTTTAAGTACTCAAGTGATTTTGACATACTGAAAAGCTTGGTTATTTTTCATACATCATTTGAAGATGTTCCAGGGAAAGATGTTAAAGAAATGTAGCCTTCCAAAATTATTTCATTTTACCTGTCTGTTTTGAAGACAAAAATATTGGGGTAAAATAGTAGCTAAATTGTGCCATGAATTTAAGGTTTAAGGAGAAAAATAATTACTTAAAAGCAGAGAGAACTCTATATATGAGGATATGAGTTGAAGAAAAATGAGTTTGTGACTAAAAGCTCTGAGTTGGAGACCACTGAGTTACTGTGATTTAACATTGTAGTAAATCTCCTGAGTATTTGCCTAGCTTCAAGGATATTAATAGTCCCAGCCATTACTCACAAACTTGAAATTAGACAAAAACTCAAAGCACCTAAATGATATGCATTTTACTGCCTGTTCCCTGGAATGGAAACCAGATACTCAGCCTTCCATATGCACTGCATCTGGACAATGAATTGTTCCAAAATTATATGCCTACAAATGGGCAACAGTTGGTGTGAGACTTAAGCATGACAGAACTTCTTGTTATCAAAGAAGGAGATAGGACTCTAGATAGAAGAGATGCACTCTAGAGAAACTGCCAGGTGAGACATTAATGTCCATGGGTTGCTACAGAAATTGAGTGCTCCGCTCTGTTCAGGTATACAATATTTTGAATAAAGATCTGTTTAATTACATGGGTATAAAGATGTCATAAGTGTTCTGCTCCCCCATAAGAAGCAAAAACATAAAAGTCAAACTGGTTACCCGACATAAAAATAATAGAGTGGCTTGCAAAATTGTTGCAAACATTATACATATACATTCCCTGTACCTGTACCTATATGTATGCATAAGCATATATCTAGCTACAATTCATCTGACTTCTTGAGAGAAGAACAAAAAGGGTATGGAACAGTTGGCATTTAAGGATCTCTTTACTCCTCAGGAAGGTCTGTTTCCAAATGAGTTTACTATTATTCCATAAAGAGTCTTAAAAGCATCAAATGGCTAAAAATAAGGTCACTAGATAGAGAAAGAGGTTTTGAACTAAACAAATAAGAGGGTTTTCAAGACATATTTTGAAATTTCATAAGATACACTTAAATTTATACCAGACTTCAGATCCTAAAGGGCCAGCTTAACAAGGCCTCCATAAACCTCATAGATGTCCCAGTGCAAGGTTAGCCCATCATACATCTTCATTCACACATTGTTATAAGATTCCTTTTGATTTTGATTCCTCTCTGCCACTCCAGGACTACACAGATGGTTCCCATTTTCGCCACAGGCTGCACAAACAGCTGTGCTAGCACAATGGATGTGGTGGTGTGGAGACAGGAAGGAAGAGCTGAAAGCAAAAATAGCTTAAACCTGCACTGACACCAAAGAAAGAAAAATGAAATTTTGTTTTCAGTTGTAGAAATATTCAGTACTCTCTATGAAGACTATATTATGAATAAATAAACAATAGCAAAAATATCCACAGTCTCTTAAGTGTTTTGCATAATTTACAGTTGGCAGTTAGATGAAAATTAGGCTTCACGTTGTGTACAGATATATGGCCATGTAGTCATATAAAAAGCACTGGTGGCACTAAATCATGACTTTATCATAATCATTAAAAAACAACAGAACTGTCTGAACTGGAAGTATTAAGCTTCTCTACATAGCCCTTTTCTTCTGTTTTCAGGGATAACCTTTTTGAGCCTTCCATATCTGTCTTTTCCCCATTACATAATCACCAACATTCAGGACTCTTGTAATAGTTTGTTACTACCTCTACCTGGAGTACCTTGAGTTTGCAGAAGCAGCCTAACAGTCTTTACCACACACACATACCAATGACATTCAAAATACCTACACTGGATTTCTTAATTGCCTTTGCAGGTTGAATTCAGAGAAGCTGTGTCTGTATTGCTGTGGTGGGCAGAAAACACTTGTGACAGTACTGCACAGGCCAGAAGGAGTCTGCTCCAGGTCACACCGACTGTGTACACATATTGCTTCTCTTTGTATTGGCTGTCTAAAGAACCCAGGGATCTGATTCTCATGCTCTGAAACACTTCAAACTGTTCTTGGGTGAAAAACCTGTTGTGGAATGTACAGAACCAACAACTGAACAAATTAGCAATTCTTCCTACTCTCACTTCTTCCTGCTTTGGCGTTCATCAGACCTTCAGAGACAGATCCAATTCATTAGCCCAGCAAACCAATTCAATTCTTATTCCAATTTATTTTTTGTTAAATTGTAAATCAAACTGATTTGTCACAGGATGAAAAGAGTGCAAGCACAGATGCAGGAGGGAGGAGACAACAGTACAGACAGAAGGGAGAAGACAGCTCTATAGTCAGAAAAGGATTAGACGGTTGGAGTGGGATGGGGGATGGACCTCTCTTTTGGTAGTAATGAAATTATTATATCTGCTCAATCATGTAACATTAGCCCAAGACAGAGATGCATGACTGGATAAGCTAAATTTTGGCCTAGTAGGAGCAATTCTCAAATCCCCCGTATCATTAAAAATCCTATACTACGTGTACATGAACTTTCACAGTATGTATCGAGTTTGTAAAACACATTCTGATAAAAACACATTCTTATTAATAACCTCTGGAACAAATTTTGAGGGAAATATTAGTGCCTTACCATGTCTTCGAAGTAAGTGCAAGTTCTCACTCCTTTAGTTTTAAACTCTGCTTGTTTGCTGCTGCTGAATTGACTCAGTATGATTCCCTGCCTTGATGTGTGATTGAATGTGCTGTTGACCTTTCATCATCACAGTCATAATAGTGAATGGCTAATTTTATTTAACAGTATATCATTACTTATCTATGGGAAACCATTTCTTTAAAGACAATACAAATGTGTCTAAGTCAGATCTGAGATTTGACTCCTAATACCTTTACAGACATATATGAAGTTTTGAGTGCTGCCCAGGAAAAATACTTCAGAAACTCAGCATGTGGTTTAGCAGAGTTTAAGGCTGTGTGTAGAAATGAAGTCTTCAGGCAAGGTACTGACAGACAGTGACAGTGGTATAGGTAAACGTGTTCAGTGGGAGATACCTACTGTTCCCTCAAGACAGTGAGCAAGAAGAAATGAGTACTCAGCTTTAGTGAGACCTGGATGTAGTTCTCTAATGCAAATAGAACAAAAGCCAAGGAAACCTCATCTGGGCTCAGAGATTTTGAACAGTCTTGCAGTTGCTTATGACAGAAACAATTTGTGCAGTAGTATCACTCTGTCCCCCCAGTCTGTTTCTTCTAATCCCAGAAGATTTATGACAGTTGTTGAAACAGGGAGAGAAATGCACCAGCAACAAAATGAGACACTAAAAAGGATTCTCAGTTATATTCCTCTCCACTTTCTTTTTTTTAACAGACAAAATACAGGACCAAACCCCTCCAAAACTGAGATGATATTACCTCTCTTCATGTTTTTGTTTATATGATGTTAAGAAGGTGAGTCAAGTGGTACACAATGAACCAAATGGATTAACCCCTCATTTTGTGGGCTGCAAATCTTAAGGGGAAAATGTGATATTCCATGCTTTGTATATGCTACAATAAGGAAAATCTTGAAAGTAGGGCAGAGGATTTAAGCTTTAAACTTCTGTTTACTTCAATGGATGTCATGCGGCTTAACCCTGTGAAAACATGTCCCTGTGCAACCATTAAGGATTAAGATTTTGATTTTTGAATCTTTCATGTACTACACATCCTGGCTTGCATGTCACATACTTGAGCCCAAATGTGCAGTGTGCCAGTATCTTTTTAATTTTCAGTGCTCTGGCCCCTAACTTATGTTGACAGTCTGGTCTTGAACTAATATAGCTACATCATCACCAGCATTAGGAAGAATTCATCTGTGCTGGCAAATGCTTCCTCTCCACACAGAGGAGACAGTTCCACCAAGTGATAGGTGCTATTAAGGCTAAATTATTCTATTTGTAAAAAAATCTTTTGCCAAGACAGTATCTTACTTGAGAGGGAAGACTATAACTTGCAGGTGGTTGTGGTATTTCCCCACATTTAACCTTTAATTGCTATCTTCTTATTTAAAAATAAAAAAAAAGATTAGAATAAAAACAGATTGGGAATTTATTCCAATGAGGCCAGATTTGTTACCAAAGATGTGAGTTTGTCACCTTTGTAATGAGCAATGCTTGGTAATGTAAAAACCTCCAAATCACTGTGAGTGAGGATTCTTCTGGTGCAGATTTCCATGAGATACTCTTCATTCTCAGCAAGTACAGCACCCCTGGAAAAGGTCAAATACTAGCCTACAGGAGACAGGGCACTGTCAGCATTTGACAGTGAAGGAATAAGGGTTGTTACTGCTGCTGGAAACAACAGGCAGTGCACAGGGTGTTGCACACCTACACAGGACTTCCCTCTTTGCTGAAGTTATGACAACACTGATCCTCCAACAGTTTAAGTCTAGGTGAATGCAAGAATAGGAGTCTCCTAGAAGTCTAGGAGAATGCATTTTAGCCCCTTCCAGAACTATGATACCCATGATGCACATTTTGTGTTTTGGTGGATTTTTTCTTATGTTTTTTTTAGTTCAAATCTGTACTTGCACAAAGCTGTGGTGAAATAGGATGTGTGAACTCCATTTTGCAGGGAAGGATAAAACTAGAAAGACCACAAATGAAGTTTGTGACAGATTTAGATACAAAGATCAGATCACACTCATTGAAAAGAAGAGAAAGAAGCTGACACTTTCCTTATGAATCCAGAGAAAGAAATGTGTCCTTACATTTGAATGTATTTTGTGGGATTAGGAGACACTGGATCCTGATACAATTTCACATGGCTGGTGCAGAGCTGACTAGCACTATAGCCCATGGACAATGCATTTAATTGTAGGTTTTCTTATTTATAGCTTTTTTTTGGAACTAACAGAAGGAGAAGGTAGTTACCTAGTTTATTTGTGCAGTTTAGATATCTTTTTTTCAGCTTGCTTTTTCTTTAGAGGTGGAAAAATTTAATTGGGGATTCTTTGTATAAAAGTAGAAAATTCAAATGCATGCTGACATTTCCTGATGGTGTGTAGTTATATATAGAACCTGACTTTCCTTTGGGAAAATGAGATCTTGTGGCAGCAGGTGCTGTACGGACAATGCGCAAATGGAGCTGTGACATAAGGTGCATGAATGTCCAAACAGCTGAGCACCAAGAATGTCATGACAGGTATAAAATGTAAGCTTGAAGCCTATTCCACATATGCAACAAGTATCTACAGACAAATGCTATAAGCAGCTGACAGGAGAGACTTTCTTAGGGTCTGAGTACAGAATGAGGCATCCGGGAATACCAGCTCTAAACCTAACTCTGACACAGATTTCTTGTGTGACTTCATTTGATTTATCTCGCTTCATATCTATCATTTTCTCCATGAAGTATGAATAGGTTTCAACTTATATCTAATTATTCCCAAAAGAATAAATCTTTCACTGATACTTTGAAGACAGTCAAAAGAGTGAGCATTCCTTTTCTAGTTAATAAAGCTTTCTGTTTTTCTATGAAGCTTCTTTACAAGAAGGCATAAAGAATTCTAGCTGCACTTGAGTGAAGGAAAGTTAGATCAGCAGTGATAAAGTGCTAGGTCTCTTGCAATCAGTATTAGACTCAAGTAGCTCCACTGGCTCCTTGACTTTGCTCTCCATTAAAGATATTCACCACTACCTAACTTAGCCAAGTCCTATACTTTTTGTAGCCTGAGATCTCAGGTAATGCTCAGGTTGCTTATATCTTAAGCCACATATGCTGAAGACATAAATATATGCCTGCT
>NW_008680693.1:45892-55960 GCF_000695815.1 Acanthisitta chloris
TGTAATTAGGTGCATAATTCATTTCACTTTCCCTTGTAATTGGGCTATGGCTGGTCAGGACAGACATCATTTTTGTAAGGGCAGGAGGCATTGATCAACCATTGTAATTTTCTACCAGTATCACTAGACCAGGAGTGGAATAATACAACCATGAATGTGATCATTGTAATAACAAACATAATTACCTGATCTGTAGGATAATAAAATTATGCTGCCCCCTAGACAGAAGGAGATTTGGGTAAATCTTTAACCTTTCAGTCAAAAGTTTGCTCTAAATTCAAAATAAAATAGTAAAATACCAGCTGAGATAAACAGATTTTTATACAAATGTAGATTTTGATTTCTTGTGAGTCCTTCATTGTATACTGTTAAAGTGCTTTGGGTCCAAAGATTTGCTGATAAGAGCACAGATTCCAATTAGTAAACACATCTGGAGAAACACTGCATGTCTCTTGGAAAACAGATTAACGAAAACAGAAATACGGATTGGTACAAAGAGAGATGGATTGGTCGATCTCCGTGAAAACCATTCTTCTCAATGATAGAAATGCTTGAGAGTTGTGAGTGACACTGATCTGTTTCCTCCATTATGGTATTGTACAGCAGCATATTCTGGGCAGTGTCTACTCATTTCATTTTCAAGTGTAGTCATTAGTGTGCATCCAGCCCATGTAATACAGTGTGGTGCATAATATTTCAGTTTTATGGAAACAGGCTTGAGGCAATCAAGTATGAAGTGGGTTAGACAGAATGATGCATAATGCTGCCCCCATAGGGAATGAAACTTGAAAAAGTATCCAGCAGGGACATTAGCTGGAGCTCTTCTCAAGAAGTTCAGCACCATAATTCGGCACTATTAGTCCAGGTTTGGTTCAGTCATACCACACAAAGGGGAATACAGGCAAAGCTGCTTTCATTCAGAGAACTGCAGAACAAAAAGTGTGGTTTATGTGTGGGTTTCAAGGAGGGTTTGGGATTTTGTAATCATTTTGCAAAATTGCTTGGAAATTCTATGTGGAAGAATTTATTTATTTAACACATATTTAGTACTGAATTTTGCTTGAAAATATTAGATTTTCCCCAGTTATTTCTCTCAAAAAAAAAAAAAAAGAAATTCAAAGAAACAGTGTGAGAACATCACATTTTGAAACCTTTCATTAGGGCCTGATTTTATTTGTAATAGGAGAATATATTTCTGGTTTTTAGAAAAGCTCTACCATGAGTTTTTTTGAGATTGTGACAAGCAGCTTTGGTGGCTTTTGCATTAAGTGAAATACCTCTATAGCTAGTGTGCATGCAGATGTTGAGACTTTGGTTGGAGTAGCAGCTCTTCTTAGAAATCCAGGCCATATCTGGCCTGGATTTCTTATTAGGACTATTGTGTCATGGGGAACTGTGAATACTCAGCTCCACACAAAATCAAAGCAGTCATTTTCTCCACAGTGTTATGGCTAATAGTCATATTTAGATGCTGGCAGGTTATACAGTCATAAAAATGAGGCTATTTTGGGCAGCTGGGATGTTCTGATGCCCATGGGAACGAGGTGTTTTGTTGATAGTTTTCCTCAACCTACTAGAGAAACTGCTGGTGATGAGTAGGTCAGCCAACAGGAGACACTTGCCAGAGCTGTGGATTTCATGAGGCTAAATTTCATTTCAAAGTAAGTTTTCCCTGTCCTCGTAAAATGTGTTTGTTCTGCAGAATTATTTGACTCTAACTGATAGGCTTGGACTTCAAATAAAAATATCAGTGTATTAGTAATGTCCCTGCAGATAACTTGTCAAGTGACCACCCACGCACAGTAATAGGAGTCAGAAGTCATGGCTCACATTCATTGTGAACCACAGAAGAAATTGCAGGTTGCCATTTCTGCTGCCTGTGCATTTTAATAGTTTCTTTGAATCAGACTTCTGAGCTTTGGAAACATCCACCTCATGGACACAAAAGGACACATTACAGCATAGCCATGTAGCTGCTGAAAATGTACAGTACTGTCAGCCAAATAAGTTAAAGAGAAAAAAAGTTACACATAGTGCTGTTGTGCGACATCCTGTCTAGTAACAAGGGACTAGAAAAACTCCTCAAAATTCAGAAAAAGCCAGTTATCAATAGATCTCCCTTTCACCATATACAAAAAATAAATTTACTTTTAAGATATGAAGAGAGAAGTATTTCTAACGGTGAACAACACCCTCACCTTGAGAACTTTGAAGCTATTTATTTCAATCCACAAGCATGAGGCAGAAAGAGATTCCATTCTCTCTGCTACTGTAAAGAAATGCACACTTAGCAGCTAGTCACATTTTGCTATGAGTGAAGCTCAATTTTCTTAAATCAAATGTGCTGTCTGTTTTGCAGCTTTTCTAGGGAAATAGCTTTCTGTTTGTGTGGAGGGAGATGAATGATTTAATATAAAAATGGTCTGCTCTGTTTTTTGTACTTGGAAAGTACTTTCTATTCTTGCGTAAAACAGGAACCAAATAATAAATAACTTGAAGCAAACCAACTCACTGCTTCATATTTTCATAAAACCATACAATGAGAACCCTGGTGTATCTTTTTAAATTTCACAAGTAGTGATATACTTTCCCTCAGTGACTCACATAGTCAATACTTAGCAATCAGGGTAAATTTATGTGCAAGATTATTTTCATTTTATTTTTTTAATGGGGAAAATATAGTGGAAATCAGCTGATATGTAATATGAATGCTAAAGGATTTCATGATGATGGAGGACTCTCTTTGGTGAATATACTTCACAGGGTAAACATTATCTAAAAGAAGGTTATAATATTGGAACGTGTCTGCGGCCACTCCACCTATTGCACAAGGAAAACATCAGCTCCACTTGTTAAAAGTAATCCCTATATTCTAAGAGACATGGAAATGGGGGTTTGCTGCCAGGCTAGTTAAGAGGCAGAACTGGTGGGCCTCACAAGAAGAGGGAGAATCAGGGGATACTTATCATAAAATTATTCCACACTTCCTGCATTTGAGCCTACATTGCTGTGGTTTAGCACAATGCTTTTTCCCTGCAGTCAAGGAGAAAATGAAAAAAGGGTTAAGGTTGTTGCACCCATGTATCTTAGTTTAGTACAGCAAGACGTCCTGATCAGTATCTAGCTCTTCCTCTTCTTAACAGACTGTCCAAAATCCAGTTAGCAAAGGCTCTAAGAACATTTGAGCTGTCTTCCTCAACTCTGAAAAGGAGAATTGCTCCGGGAAACCTCTGTTCCAGTGTGGAGGTGAAAAATGAGCTGCCTGTGAATGCCATCTAGAAAAGGAGAGAACACAGTTGGCTAGGCCAGGTAGGCTACTAACGCCTGGGGGAAGAACTGAACCAGAACTGAAAATGGACTTCATCCCAACTAGCTTGCACTCCCAACTATGTGACTCCCAAATCTGAATATCCCTCATATGAACCAGGAAAACCTAATTTCTGTTTGTCAGAGTAGGAAGTACATAGAAGGAAATAGAAAGATTTAGCAAAACATCAGGCACTACTTTTCCACAAGACACAGTGTCCTTGAAAGAATGGGGAACCATACTGATCACCTTGGTCTGCCCTGTGACAGACAAGTCATGTGCAACTCTTGTGTGCACAGGTGCTGTGTGAAAAGTTTGCCCTTCCTTTGGCAGCTTTCCTGGACATTCCTACCATGTAAAAGCAAGCTTTCAGGGATATAGAACAAAGCTGTAGACAATAAAGCCTGCATTTAGAGTGAACCACATGGTAAAGCATGGAACAATGGCTAATCAATCAATAATCATTCCTATTTTCTGGAACAAAGCATGATTGTTAATATAATAATGGCATATGGTTACTCTGATGGAATATGTAGGCTTGAAAGCAAGAAACCCTTTGGCCCTTATTTTTGCTCTTTCTTCTGCTGTCAACAACTGCATAAAACTCAGCTTCTAGTCTTCTAGTTCAGGGAGAAATGCTCTGCTAGTTTTTCCAAGCTGGGCACATTTATGAATATTTTCTTCTTAGCTACTCCAAGCATTCTGCAAATACCTTCAAAAATTGGTGAAAGTTTCAGTCTGAATGAAGGTACATGGCTATCTATATATACGACAAATGATATGGGACTATATATGCAATATGATCTGTGATAAGCATCTGGCTTCACCATATTTTAGAGCTGATTCTCCACTAAATGCCATTTGAATTACGAAAATTGAAAACATAAAAAATCTGGACATGCTGAAATGTTAGTGATCATACTTTTAAATCAGGTTTGCATGTGGGTAAATAAACAGCAAGATGAGCATCCTGAACCATGTTATCTTTCCTTCCATTCATACCCATTTACCAAAATTTTATAATTCAGACATGAAATGTACGTTATTAAATTCAAGTATCACAATAAGAAAGAAATTCTCTGCCATGAAATTGTTGATTTTCTTCAAAATCCAGTTTGTCTTACAAGATAACAACCATAGTAAGAGCCATTAAAAGGAAATCACTAGTCATGCATTGAATCCACACTTTTTCTTCGGATGCAGACCTCTTTGTTTATAAAACAAGTCTGTGTTTGCCCTTTTCACCTCTGCAAGCACTGCAATTCAAATTTTTGCCTAATTTTCTTTGGTCTTCTTGGCAATTGCTTTTCCAACCTACCACTCACATTTAATATTCCTTTTAAGAATTAGCACAGTTTTCAAGTCTACAGGCCATAACTTGGCCTGCTTATAGAAACTGTAAGTCTACAAGGATTCATCATAACTTGGCCTGCTTATAGAAACTGTAGACTTTAAACTGGTAAGTGATGTATACAGTCTGCAATTTCTTAGCTAGAGATTTTTTTAGAAAAATGATCTAACCTTTATTTAAAGACTGCAGATGATATAAAATTCAATGCCTCACTAGAAAAGCTATTCCAATGGTTAGCTACTCTGCTAAAAAATGTATAGGATTCATCATAACTTGGCCTGCTTATAGAAACTGTAGACTTTAAACTGGTAAGTGATGTATACAGTCTGCAATTTCTTAGCTAGAGATTTTTTTAGAAAAATGATCTAACCTTTATTTAAAGACTGCAGATGATATAAAATTCAATGCCTCACTAGAAAAGCTATTCCAATGGTTAGCTACTCTGCTAAAAAATGTATACCTCAATATTTGTCTGAGTTTTTCTTACATTAGCCTCCAGCCACTGCATACTGTGAAGTTTCTGCCTGTTAAAGATGCTCATACTGTAAGAAATTTATTCCACACTTAACTACAGAAAGTAATGCAATCATCTTCATTTTTCTCTTGAATAAACAGCAGATGTGGACATCATTATCAAATAATGATTTTGCAAATGCCATGCAGAGAAAAGCAGTAGGAAATCACAATATCTACATTTGCACCTTCTAATCCTTATATTCTGCTTACACATAAGACATTCACCATGATATTCCCAAAAATTGCATTTACCAGAAGGCAATTAATATCCTTCAGCTGGTTGTCTCAGTGTGTTTTTCTTAGTCACTGCTCTTTAAAAATTGACTTCCAGTCTCTGTAGCTTATTGACTTTATTTTTATCTGCACAAACTTTGCACAAAACATGGATATCAATAAGAACTAATCTTTTATTATTCAATACTGTAGTGGGTTGACCTCAACTGGCTGCCAGGTGCCCACCCAGCCACTTTCTCTCTTCTGCTCCTCAGCAGGACGAAGGAGCAATGTAAGGTGAAAAAGCTCATGGGTTGACTGAGGCAGACCTCTCACCACTTACTGTCACAGGCAAAACAGATTCAACTCGAGGAAGATTAATTTAGTTTATTGCCAATTAAAAATTGAGCAGGATAGTGAGGAACAAAACCAAAACTAAGCATACCTTCTCACCACTTCTCTCCAGGCTCAAATTCTCCTGACTTGTCTACCTCTGCCCCACCCTGAGTGAGGCAGGGGGATGGGGAATGGGGTTGCAGTCAGTACATAATGCTTCAGGACTGCCGCTCTTTCCTCCTCATGCTCTTCCCCTGCTCCATTGTGGGGTCCTTCCCATGTGACACAGTCCTTCATGAACGTCTGCAGCATGGGTCCTTCCCACACACTGCAGTGCTTCCAGAACTGCTTCAGTGTGAGTCTCCCACAGGCTGCAGCTCCTGCCAGGAGTCTGCTCCTGCATCAGTTCTCCACAGGCTACAGCTTCCTTCAGGTTATTCCTTCTATTATGCTGCAGTATCATGTCCTTCATGGAATGCAGAATGGATATCTGCTCCAACATGTTTTTTATGGGCTGCAGGGGCAGATCCTGCCCCACCGTGGTTTCCACCATGGGTTGCAGGGGAATTTCAGCTGACCTTGGTGCCTGCACATCTGTTTCTCTCACATTTTTCTCACTCTCCCATCTGCCACGTAGTGTCTTTTAACCTTTGATAAATCTGTTTTGCCAGAGGTGCCACCACCTCAGCCAGAGCCTCAGCCATGCCCTGCAGGGTAGCCTGCAATCTGGAAGTGGCTGTGACTGGTCCGAGTCAGCCCTGACATCTTCTCATGGGGCTCCTGCGGCCCCTGCTCCCTGCACTGGGTCATCTGAGCCCCACACATCTACCACTCCCCTCTGTGAAACCCAGACTTGTCCACACCAAAGTCAAAGTGATATCATATGATCTGCACCAACGCCAGTGGACAACACCCATCCTCACATACCCTTTGTCCCTACACCAATTTACACCACCAAAACATTCCCCACAAATATGCCGCTTTCTGGCATTGTACAGATCAAGATTTGCCCATTGCATGTCATGGTTACTATACTTTACTTGAATTCTTCCAGTGGCCATGTGTGGCACCAGAAAGGACTATGGTAGTTAGTCTGATTTGATCTACAGCACCTACCCCAGCAGCTTCCCTGCTGCCAAATCCTGCCATGTAAATCAAATACAAATACTCTTTCTCTTTTTGTGTCATCTACAATTTTAATGAATAACAATTTCATGTTTTCTCTAAATGAACATGCTAAAAATCATTAGACACATACATATTAACTAGATTCTTTTATACTATCGATTCTTTTTCTTTACTTTTTAACCATATCGATTCTTATTCTTTACTTTTTAACCATCCTCTCAACTTAATGACAAATGCATGTTGTATTCATATTTTCCCTAGATAATTAATAAGTGTTTTTAAAACTTCAAAATAATACACCAGTTTTGTGACAAACAGCAGTTAATCATCTTTCTAAACTTCTTCATAGACCTTTGATAGTGTTCCTTCAGACAGTTTTCATACAACATAATAGCATTTGACATAGATGATTTAACTTACTGTGGATAAGAAAACACACTACTGAAAGTTATGCTAAAGTGTAGGGCTGTATTTTATCTGGAAGACTTATTAATAATTTGAAACTCTGCAAAAACTGGCCTAGTTACTATGGAGAAAAGAGAAAAAAATGGTTTTTTGCTTTTTATTTTTTACTCCCCTCCTTTGCTTATGAAAAGTTCTCTGTCATACAGGTCTTTCAGAAACTGTTTGAGGCAGTGGAAGCTGCAAAGTGTCCATAGCAAACACACTTTCCTTTCTACAGTGAAGGATCTAACTTGAGGACATAGAATCCTTGCCTGAGTAGGTCAAAACCAAGCATCATTGGCACTGTTAAAATAATAAGAGTATTGCAAAATGAAGCCAAGAAGAAGCTTAATGGTCCTGACACCCAGTCTTGTGCAATATAGTCTGTAGAATTTTGTCCAGCAATCTGCAGGACTGTAGCCTTTGGCTGCACTAGCAGATGTCCATCCTTCCTTTCCCTCATTGTAAGAATCAGCTTCTATTAACCTAATACTATGTCAATGCTTTTATTTCTGTGACAACCCTATGAATCAGCCTATTAATCATGAAGGACTTGCAATCCCAATGTAGGGTCTCCTTGAAGGTTATCTTTTTCAACAAAATGAGAGAGTACCATTTTCCTCTGTCATGAGTCCTTGTGCCAGCCAAATTGCAGAGAACAGGAAAGAAGTTGCCTCGTAGTATGAAACATTAGCCAAATCATCATGTAAGGTTCATTTCTCTAATTCTGTTGCACAGTGCCAGCTGACAATATGGTACTGTATGTTTAAGGACACAATCATAAAGAACAGTGTCCTTTCCATTTTGTTTATATGAATCTAGAAAATATTTCTATTCTATGTAGAGTTCCATGTCAGATTAGGTAATCTTTCCTATTTAAGCATATTTATTCAAGTAGTTACTTGTTCCATACATTTCAGAGTTTTCAAATGAAACACATGATCACTGTTATTGTCATCAATATGAATTTTAAAAGGATCTTTAAAACCTTTGGGATTAGTTCTATAAATGTAACCAAAGGTAATACTTTGAAATAAAATACTCTATTTAAAAAGAGAATGTTATATTATTATTCCAATAGTAGGAAATATAATACTCATTAATAAGATTTTATGTCTTGAAGGTCTTTCTCACACACATACTTACAGTAAATGTGGATCAGAATAACTTCATACTGTATTCTCAAAGTTTTTTTAAGAAAATAAATGTGGCATGGTATTCTAATTTCAAAAGTGTTGTTTTTCCTTAGTTTGGATCTATATATTATAATCTGCAAATGACAGTGAAACAAGAAATGGAGCTATTTATTGGAGAGGTACTTAACACAGGCAGTAGATTCACAGCAATACTACAAGGGAAAACTTACTAGCAATTTCAAAGCTTTAAAAACAGAATAAATAAAAATATCTGAAACACACTCTGGCAGCCTCATTTTAACCAACTCATGCTGCAGTTTCTTATTTTTCACTGACTTCAAATAGAAGTTAATAGATAGCTTAAGTGAAAAGAAAGGGTGTTTAAGCCCAGATGCATACTTCTAAGTCTCTGATGAGTTAAAAGTCTAATCTGCCTCTACAAAAACCTTCAGACAGATATGTACTTTTCAAAGCTCACCATGACTTACTGAGTACAGAAAAAGAACAGGCTCCTACCTCATGCAGCCTGTAACAGTAGATAAAATGAAGTTGAACTTGATCCTGCCTATTTGGTCAGTTAAGGAATGGTTTAATTTAAATTGCTACTTTCAAAGGTCTTCAGGAAAGTTGCTAGAAATTTTATTTTTCACATTTAACCTTCCACTCGTTGAACAAAACATTGATTTTGCACTTTGGTACAAAAATACTTGCAAAGAAATCACCAGCTTTTGTATGTACAAACTTCGGTGCAGGTGGCTGCCTGAAAAGGTGAAAATTAAAGACATAGGGCCTGCTATTACAAGGTATTAGGGAAGAAAGAGCATTATCTTGGCTTGTTTCATGGTATGCATTTGCCCATGTAATGCCAGTAACAAAAAGAAAAAAAGAGATTTGTTGTTTTAGTGTGTGTTCAACTTCTATATTGAGAAATTGTAAGAAAAAAGTCACTTAACTGTGCTGCAAATATAAAATGACATCTTTTGTTTTTGCCTCTGGAAAAGAATGGTTTCCCATTTTGATTTGTATATTTCTAATGAAGGTCACATCTCTTACACTGGGGTAGGTTTTAGAAAAGAACAAACTCAAGTCTTGCAGCTCTTCATGCCGTATTATTTTTGCACTCTGAATGAAATTTATTTTATTTACTTGGGGTTTTATATTTCAGTCATCATTATTAATTTTTATTCTTTAGCTCTTTTCATTTTTTAAGTCTTCAGAGTTTTGTTCATAATAATGTTTCCAAACACTTTACTTTTAATTATGTTTCCACATTTAACTGCACATCATTTCACTTAGGTCAACTTTCTTAATACATTTTGGATTTCTTTGAAGGGCCCTTATTTCTGAAATAAATCTGCCTCTTTTTATTTCTTCCTTCCCTTGTAAATTCTGCTCAATTTATTCTAGCCAGTCTGGTTCTGATTTATGTTTCATTTATTTACATTTCATTATTTTCACCTTTTAAACTTTTCTCACCCTGTGATTTCTAATTTTCCAATTCTTTTCAACTGCTTGCAAGTACATCCCCCACACCTATTACAAAAAACTTGTTTTTTATTGTATTGGCTTTTTTTGCTCCATGCTGAATGGAGTATGTCTTCAAATATTTTTTCTTTTTTTTTTAACACACATTTTCA
>NW_008680693.1:55989-74054 GCF_000695815.1 Acanthisitta chloris
CTTTAAAACATGACTTGTGATTTTCCTATTCTGTTTAGCACCTAGGATAGCTGGCTTTTCTGTAACTAACACTTTGAAATGGTTTAGGGTTTTATTGACGTCTCATTTTAGAAAAGAAAAAAGAGAGAGTGGGAACATATCACTCTCAGACTGGCATGTTTCTTCTCACCATTTGACTGCTAAAAATGAAAAAGGAAATCAGGATCTGTTTTGCTCTGTGGTAAGATTGGCCCCAACATGGAAAGAGAAAAAAGGCCTTGTGATAAAGGAAGAGGACTGATAAAAATCATGATGGAATATTGAAAATAACATTAAAGGCAACATTTTGGCTGCAGTACTCATTTTTCCCATGCTGTTAAAAATGAGACAAAGATGTAACCTTGTTCTCTGTTACATTTCACACTTCTTGGAAAAGTCCTCTTGATTGAGACAAAAGTCTTATCTCATATTCCTGTTTTGCAAATCTATTTTCTATTTTGAGACTGCATTTTATTAACTATTTCTGAATTCTTAAAAGCTTTTCTCTTACACATACTAAAATACTGTATTTCCTTTCAGATTTCAGTTTCACACCATTTGAAAAGGGGACAGGTTTTAAAGCTGAACTTGGCAACACAATGGTAAATACACCAGCATAGGACAGGGGACAATATTCAAAGGAAAGATTCCCATTAATTTTACAGGTCACTAAACTGATCCATGCTTTTTTTAAAGATTATAATTGCACAATGACATCTGGACTTTCATGGGAAATTCCTGTTGTCCTCTATATTCTATCTATTTCAGTTTGCTTTGTAGTGTCAGAATCTGTCTCTGGTGAAAAACAGGTGAATTATTTAAACATTTTGATCTTTAATATTTATTGGCATGACCAGGTTGATTCACAGGTGTTCCCAAAGCTACAGTATACATAAAAGTGACATTGGTTGGGTATGGAAACATGATTTATCCAGCCCTCATGCCACAAGGCAGAATGGGTAAATGGGTCGTTAACAACTCATTGTATGAATCATATCTTTTTCAGCCTCCTGTAATAAAATACATTACTTTATATAGGATGACTCCCAATTTGATTCCACATTAATTGCCTTCCCTATTCAAAGCACAAAGCAGAGATGAAATCTGCCTTATTATTATAATTTAGTCAGAAGTACCTGTCCAGACCACACTGAGAAATGTTTCACAAGGTCAAAAAGGAAAGATTTTTTTTTCTTGTGGGATTTAATATTTGTACTTTCATAAACTGCCTTTTAAATGTGTATTTAAGGAAAAACTAAATTAAATCATTACTCCTTTTATAGCTGCAAAATACAGGCTTCGGCCAATACATGCTGCTTCTGTGGACTTTAGATAACTACATAACCTAAAAACTCAGAAACCTCTTTGCTTTCTAAGGTTGTATTTACCTTGAAACAAAATGAGGCATCAAATTCGTGTGTGTGTATGCAATCATAAATTTCATTATGATTTGCATTTTTTTCCCCATCTTTTTGAACCCAGATTTTCCCTGAAGTGTTTCAGCTGCAGAGAAATAAGAAGAAAGATTCAAAGGTTCTTTAAAAAAACAGAATTGAATTGCAGGGCATGAAAACTTATTATCCTGGCCACCACTGTCATTAAATACTTTGAAACTATGTTCAATGGCAGGAAAATGAATAAGTGGTTACTCTTTTGAGTGGACAGCCTAAATCACACAGTATTTGGTGACTTACTGGTGCTAAGAAATATTTTCTATCAACTTTTTTTAAATAATAAAATTAGTTTTTGATTAAATGAAAAGAGTGCATAGTTTCCGCAAACATTCTTTTGACCAACACCCGATTCTGGCAAGAATGCTGACTCTTTAGCCAACACATGCACAAACCTTTGAAGTTTATGAACAAAAATGTTCAGGTTTCAGTTTCCTATAGAAGAAAAATCAGTGTTTGGGGTTTTAGGTTTGACAAAAAACCCGTAGATTTTCCATTAAAATTGTAGAGGAAAGGGCAAAATATGCTTATGAGGAATCTTCTTCATCTTTATTTTCCAATTAACTCTAGTTTTCTGCAAGGGGCTGAGTTTATAAAAGTCTGCAAGTAATGAAGTTATACCCTGTAGACTGACATTTGAACTTGCTCAGTTTCTCAGTTGTTTTAACTGAAATCCTGAGACTTGCACATTTTTATTACTGATTCACATTATTAGGGTTAATAAGCATTTGCATTTTATTGACCTGCCTAAATTTGGTTCCTATACCACTATTAACAATTATGTAAAATTTACGTTATTCTGCTAATATACACGAGTTCTATATTAAGTCAATAAATCATCACATGTCCAATTCCTTTCCTTGAGTATTGTCAGACTTACAGCAATTTCATAAGGGCAAGTTTGCTTCAAGAATGAGGACTTGCACTGGTCTGAGCTCACATGCCAACAGAGGCTAAATAAGTAAGTCAATATATATTTTCACACAAGAAATATATTTCAGAAAGTTATTTAATAGCCAATCTTTATTAAAAATGCTATATAATAAAAAATACCAGTTAATCACTTTGCCCCATATTTCCTCTTATGGAACGTGTGCAATTACAAGGGTAAAACAGAAGAACTATATTTTTATTTCTGAGGGTATCCATGTGAGGTTAGGGTGCAAAATAGTACTAAGCTCACTTTTATGTGGCTTTGCTTTGTTCTCATTCATGTACTTTTGAGAAGTAGCTGTGTACTAAAGAGAACAAAATCCTAACAGGTATGTAAACACCTGCCAACACCTTCAAATATAAAGGTATCCAAAAAGTTTCTTCAAGATGATGAAGAGACAAAAGATGTTAAGGAAAAAGTAATAGTTAGAAATTCAAATGTCTATAGTTGATCAGACTTAAAATTCTACCTGTAACCGCTCATGTCCTTCATGCTAGTTTAAGATAATAAAAACCACATAACAAAATATATGAATTCAATATATGACATAAGAACTCAATATGAAAACTCCTTGGTTTATATTTCTGTATAATGCGTAGCCACAAATGTATAGCTAGACAGAGAGAAAGATAAACAGAAGCATAAACCAGCGACTCTCAGTGAGGAAATAATCTACAGTCTCAGCAAGACAGAACTCAACGGAAAAAAAGCAGTAAAAATATTAAAGAAAAAAAATCTGGAAAACGTGAAAACTGGAGTTTGAAATTTAGTAAGGAGTTCCAGCAGAGATGGGAAACTAACTATATTACATTTCTGCAGGACAGTATTGCCTGTTCCTTTTGCTGGTTACTCTGGATTTCATCTAAACTAAAAATTTGGAAGAAATAAGTTTTTGCTCAAGGGTAGATTCCTGAGAGACTAAATGATACAAGAAGTACTGTTAATTTTCTTCTTTGAACAGCATCCCATTGTGCCAGAAATTCAATATTGTGGTTTCATATTAAAAAGGAAGAATACTATTATGTTTTTCTGAGGGTCTTTTCTTTTTTGCTGTTCACTGATGTTGTAACATTTATGAAAAAGGGCAAAAATATCTGCTTTGTTCTGACAAAAGTGTAGCTAGTTTGTTTGTGCACATTACTAAATGAATTTCCTAATTCAAAGTCAGATTCTTAAACAATTTATGATTCAAGTAAGTCACCATGAAGAAATTCCACAATGCTCTAACAGATTTCAAGAGGATAAAACACTAGTGCAACAAGAACATTGTCTTTTAACAGCTTTCCAAATGCTGACTTCAAATCACTGTACCTGACCATTCTCCACAAGGTCATACTACCATGGTACACATGACAGTCCAGTCTTTGCACTGGTTACAATTTTGTGTCAGGACTACCCAACAGGTTACCCCTTTCCAGCCTGATTTCTAGCTAGGCAAGTCATCCCCCAGTATCAAACCATCTATGGTTGATGTGCTACAACAAGATCAACATCAAAATAAAAAAGGGGCTCTCAAAATTACTACTTTGTAGAAGATGGTTTAGCATGAATGTGAGTTGAAAACTTGTTTAGCTATATGATTGAGAGAGCAACATATTAATGTGTTTTTGGATAGAGGATGGATACCATCACAGCTCTAGCATCAATTGTCTTGGCAAGTTTACGGAAGGAGATTGTACATCTGGATTTGGTAAGAAACATTTACACATAGGAACAATACCATGCATTCATTACAAAAGCGAGACATGTGAATGCTGTTGCTGAGGGTGCAAGAATGCACCATTATAAATGCTTTGTGGACTGGCTTTTTACAATGTACTCCTTGCATCCAAATAGATGAAATAACTTACACAGAATCCATCCATGATTTTTTGTAGTGTCAACAAAAAGAAATAAAAACAGAAAGATGTTGGTTCTGCTGAACTGATGACTCAGTTAGTTCTAGGGGATTCTTATACACATTTCCCTCTGAGGCCAAGAGGAACTTTGTGGGAACTATCTGTGAGATTACCCTAGGATCCCTTCAATATCAGCTTGAAAACCTGTTATTTATGAGTAATGATCTACTGGAAGCTTAGCAGAGAGGTAACACAGGAGTGCCACAGCTGGACTTCAGTCCTAGTAAGGTTTCAGCCGACAGAGCCAGAAAGTATCATCTCGAGCAGTCACAGCAAACAGATCTATAATAGCCCCCATGTCTGCCTTTGATCTTGAGTCTTGCCCCTTCTCAGCCAGTTCCCAGCATTTGAAAGAAGCTGATTAAAGTAAACATTGACTGGGTCTTTTTCCAACCACATACAAACTAGCTTTGTGTACAAGAGAAAAACATGGTAATCAGACCCAGTGCAAAGCAGCCTCATCTCAACTGCTGTGTTGAAGTTAACACAATTAGGGTCTCACATTGTTTCTACCAGGATCAATAGAGTTTGCTCAGCCTTGATTTTAAGGTGTTTGGGCTTTCAGCTGTGAGAGGTTTACATTAAAGCAAATCTAAATGCTCTATTCTACTTTGGAAAAAGACTGGATGTTGTACTCTTCCCCATATCTTATAAGAAGGTTAAAAGTAGACCCAGATCATTAACATATCTTGTAGTTAATTGCTTCTTGCAAAAAAGACACCAGCTCTGGACTTCTAAGAAGATTCATATTCAAACTTGACATTTTACACCCCAAGACTCCTTACTCTCAGCTTCACCTACCTGTTTTTCCTATTTAGTTACCTCATCATAACATGCCAATTCATGTGGATGTCAAACCTATTTATTCAGACCACTGAAGTTTGTGTTCCTGATTCATCCTGGACTGTCCTCCCTCCCAAATTAATTTTAAATCCCCAAACAACAGGCCTCATCAAGGAGGCAAAACTAAAACCCTTGTCAGAAAATATAAAACCAAAAAAATTCTGCTAATTAAATTGAGCTTCATTGCCTAATCAATAGTCACGTCCCTTTTGGATCATTATATAGATGGTGAGCATCCCTGCAAGGACCTATCAAGATGGCTTCTTTTATTACAATTTCCAGCAGCTGTACAAGGCATAGCTCTGAGTCACCTTGGGCTCCCTCACAGTGATCCATGACATCAGACAAACTTAATAGTAAAATAAAAAAGATTTATTTAGGAAGAGAAGTCTTTAGATACAACATCAGAGTACAAACATTACAAGTAAAACAGATATTGTCCCAGTCCAGTAAGACATGGGAGGATTTGATCAATTCTCCCAATGTGAATTAAGACACAGATGAGGTCGAATACCACAACCAAGTGTGAATTTTATTATTGTCAGTAACATGAGACAGAAAGAAGCGATAGGAGAGCCAGAAATATGAAAAGGAGAGAAGCACGCAAGATTTAAGATGCAGAAATAGGGATAGTCGTCACCATGGATCCAGCAGCTTCCCATTGGTCTGTGTCCACTTCAGTCACAGGGAAGGGAGGCCTGAAGGAGCTTGCTGAAATGGTTGGTTATATACTGTCCCAGAGCAGAGTGTTTTTTGGGGGGTGTGTGTAGCAGTCCTGCCTGGACTGGGAAACCATGGCACCTGCACGTTCACTAGGCAGGCGCCAGCATCATGAGACTGTTGCATGTTATCCTGTCCAGTTCTGCATGTGAACAGGCTCTCGAGGGGCTGCCCAGGGCTGGGTCTCCCCTCTGTGCTGCTGCTGCCCGCAGTGGCACCTGGTGGACAGAGTTCATTGGCTGTGGCTAGCTGCTGTTACCATGGCATTTACCAAGTCCTTTGCATCCACTGTGTCTTTAGCAGGTCTTCAGTAAATGCAGGTCTTTACCAGGACTTTAGCAGCCGCAGGTCTTTAACAAGTCTGTTCTATCCTGGGAAAGTTGTGGTCCAGCTACAGCCACAGATAAATGGTGGAATTTCCTATCATTTAGTCCTTCTCAAACTCAGCAAGCTTTGAGGCAAACAACCAGGCCCTTGCCACACAACAACCTATCAAAGCCAGGCAATATTGAAACAAACATTTATTAAAGGTCACTTACAGATATGAAATGCAGGTCTTGCTTAAATGCAATAACCAGATGCTTCTGCGGGATTATTAGTCTAGTCTTCCTGAGATGCTTCAGGAAATGCTACCCACCTGAAGACCTCCATCGATTCTGAAGATAAATCTTGCTAGAAGCTGTGAGGTTCTGGGACTGATGACTGGGCATCCTCTTCTGAGTTCTCCATAATCTTTTTTTCACACTTAATCCGGTTTCGTGTCTAATACATGTATGCTTGAAGATTAAATCTTCAACTCTTGATTAATTTTTATATTTTAGATTGTGGATATAAATTCAGATTTCTTTTATGGCTCACATCAGTTTAAAAATTGCTGTATTTTAACAAGCTATAGAGTCTATAGAATTGCAAGTGCCTTTTACCTTTTCCTGAGAGAGGTATTTTGGTTTTTGTCTTTTGTTTTTTAATTTCTGCCTGACTACTTCCTGCCAAGTCTGAGTAGTTTAATTATACCTCTAGACTGTATTAGGGCTGCTATTAGCATATATTAAATATTTTGTGTAAATAATTTACATACACAAGCATTTGGCCAAAGTTATGATTATCTGGTTTTGACTTTCTTCTGTAAAAGCTTCACTACAGAAGCTTTGAGTGTTATTAACAGACATGGGAAGCAAGCACTTTGTTCAGGCTACCTTGCCGAATTTGCATCTCTATTTATTTATGACATTCAACAAGACCAAGTGCAAGGTCCTCTGCCTGGGTTAAGGTAAAACCCAATACCATTAGAGTCTGGGGAATGAGATGACTGAGGGAAGCACCACAGAGAAGGACTTGAGGATAGTGGTGGAAAAGAAATTGGACATGAGATGGCAATGTGTGCTTGCAATACTGAAAGCCAATAGTATCCTGGACTGCTATGCTGGTTGGGCTGAAGTAGAGTTAACTTTCTTCACAGTGGCTAGTATGGAGCGGTGTTTAACATTTGTGCAGAGCACAGAGTTGATGTAGAGATGTTTTTGTTATTGCTGAGCAGAGCACACACAGAGCCAAGGTCTTTACTGCGTCCTGTACTGCCATGCTGGGAAGGAAGTTGGGGGTGCATGGGAGATTGGGAGGAGACACAGCTGGGACAGGTGACTCAGCCTGTCCAAAAGGATATTCCATACCACATGACATCATGCTCAGTATATAAAGAGGAAGGAAAAAGGAGGAAGGGAGGGACATCTGGAGTGATGGTGTTTGTCTTCCCAAGGAACCTTTACATGTGATGGGGCCTGCTCTCCTGGAGATGGCTGAACACCTCCTGTCTGTGGGAAGCAGTGAATTAATTTTCTTGCTTTGCTTGTGTGTGCAGCTTTTGCTTCTCTTATTAAACTGTCTTTATCTCAGCCCACGAGTTTTTTAGCTTTTACCCTTCTGATTCTCTCCCTTCTCGCTGGTGGGGGAGTGAGTGGCTGTGTGGTACTTGGCTGCTAGCTGGGGTTAAACCATGACAGGGGTGTAGCTGCAAATGCATGAATGGGTCAAACAAAATGTAAAATCTATTTTCAGAAACTTAGGGACCTTGACCAAAAACCTTATAATTAAGTACCCTTTGGTTTAGAAGAGAAAGTGTATGTCCTGATTCAAGAAAGATGGAAATTGAAGAGAATATAATTCAATTTTCTTTAAAAAAGTGTTACCAGCAGACTGATGGAGGTGATTCTGACACTCTACTCTCTTCTTGTGAGACCTCCCTGGAGCACTGCATCCAGCTCTGGGGCCCCCAACATAAAAAGGACACAGACCTGTTAGAGCAGGTCAAAGGACTGGAACATCTCTCCTATGAAGAAAGGCTGAGAGGGTGGAGGTTGCTCAGCTTGGAGACAAGAAGGTTCCAGGGAGAACTTATTGTGGTAATTAAGGTAATGGCTTAAACTGAAAGATGGTAGGTTTAGATTAGGTATAAAGAAGAAATTCTTTACAAGGAAGGTGGTGAGACACAGGAACAGGTTGCCTTGAGAAATTTTGGATGCCCCATCCCTGAATTGTTCAATTACAATTCACTGACATAATTAACTATTTGTAGCAAGGTTAGAACTATCATACAGTAAAAGGATCTTTCTAGTTTCTCTGATGCTCTGCTTTCCTGTCCAATGCTTCTCAGGTTCCTAAGCCAGAATTCCCTCCTCTTGTAGCAGAAATGGAGGGGACAATGCAATGAATGCGTGTCTACATCCTGATGTCTTTGCATAGGAGCAGTAGGTTGTGGGGTCTTTTTTGACAGTGGTCATTTTTTTTTTCTGCTTGAGTTTTCTTCATTTTTGTTTTTCAACAGATTTTGATGTTTCCTCATTGGTTTACAGATAGTTTGAATGAAAAGTGCACAATTGCCTTCTCCAGCCTCATTTGACAAAAAGGGTCCCTGTGTGTTAACACAGGGATTGTCAATGTTTGCTTAAAACAGGCTAGGTAATGGTGACCTGGCAGCAGGACTGTTGTTAAAATGAGATAAAATCAGGTCAAAGCAAGTGTAGGTATGTCCTGAAACCCTGCACTCTCAGGCTGGACTATGGTCTTTCATTAGTAAGAACAAAAAAATATTTACTTGGTTGCATCTAAATTGTCATCCACTTTTAGCGTTTGTTGCTCAGTTTCTACAAATAGCATCTAATTTTTTCCTCTCTTTTTTAATACTACATGCTATCACTAAGAGAAACCCTCTTCTATATGTCAGTCATTTGTCTAGCAGCAACATTAAATGCCTCTTGCAACAAAAAATCAATGGGTTCTTCACCCTTTCACAATGAGCCTCTTTAGGGTGGCTTATAAAATACCTTGTTTCTCCCTGGATTTAAACACATTTTAGGTAGCTTGTGTCTCTTACTTTCTAAGGCTTTATTGTTTCTCACAGAGCAAACTGGTTTCTAGAAGATGTGTATGACTGACTTGGATAGTCCTTGTCTGGAAGATGTTCATAGTGAAGGTACTCAGTGATGCATCTAGTCTGCCTTGTGTGAGCTGTTGAACATCGTGCGTCCCAGAGGGTGGTAACAGGGATTCTGCAGCTTCATAAGCTTCTCTCCCCTTATTTTTCTTATCCTCAAAGACAGACAATGCATTTTTCACCGGGATAGATTAAATGAAACCTTACTTTGCTGTTCTTGAACAGCCATTCTCTACGTAGAGTACAATCTCCATTTTGCTTGGTTTCAATTATTTTAGAACAAAAATAAAACATACATATCCTTTTCAGTGACCTGGAGTACTGAAATAATAAAAGAAGAAATAAAATGGTACAATCAACTCAAGGCAGTATGCTTATCAAAGTCAACTCAGAGTAAAAACATGTAGTTTTAAAAGTGATTAAATTTTATTCAGCCAAATCACTACCTGAAGATACAGAGTCTACTTGATACCGAAAAATATAAGGAAATCTTTGTTATATTAGGGTAAAACACATTAAAAAAGAAAAGGTAATTCTTTTCTAACCCTTTGATGAGCCAAGAAGCCAGTGAAGAGTCTGGGGGTTCACAAGAGGCTGGGAGGAGACACAGCTAGAACAGCTGGCCTCAGCTGGTCAAAGGGATACTCCATATCATCTAACAGCATATTCAGTATATAAACTGTTGAGAAAGCTTGCTGGGGGCTCCTGCTGCTCAGGAACTGGAGGGACATTGGTCAGCAGGTGGTGAGCAATAGCACTGGCACTGTGCATTACTTGTTAAGTGTACTCTAATTTTTTTATGATGATGGCACCTATTATTATCCATCCTTTTCTGTCCTATTAAACTCTCTTTATCTCAACCCATGAATTTTACTTTTTTTTCCTCCTCAATTCTCTCCCTATGCTGCTGAGGGTTGAGAGTGAGCAAATGGCTGTGTTGTTTAGCTGCCTGCTGGGTTAAAACACAAAAACTAATTGAGGGAGAAATCACGTTTCCTTTCATACAACCTTTTTGAAAAAAAGACTTTAACAAAGAGAAGGCCAAAATTCTATGTGCTTGCTACAAAAGAAAAGAAAGGTTTAACAAAAGGTGTGATTTCTTTTCTTATATCCTGAAAAGTTAAGCTGGTCCTTCTGACAAACAAGCCATTAAAAAAAGGATGTGAGACACAATGTAATACTGAGGTACAAATCCAGTTTATGAGCTACTGCCAGTCATATAAATTTCTGTCAAATTGCATTGACAACTGCTGTGTGATAGCTGTCTGGGTGTAAGAGCCTGACTGGGTATTATTTAGACTTGAATTTCACTTTGTTGATCTGTAGGATCCTTGGTATAAATTTAGATGTACTAAATGACTCAGTAAATTCTTCTCTGGAAATAAAAAAGCAAATAATGACTGGATGAAGACAAAACATGATGTTGTCTATTACATTTGTACTAGGACTCCATAATTTTCTCAAAATTCAGATACAGATAGATTTGCCTTGTCTATACTGCAACTAGGCTGCAGATATATCTCTCAGTGTCCCTGAGAGATAATTTGAGGAAATCATTCTTGAAGTACTCTTCACAGTATTTTGTGGGAAGATTACAGCTATTAATGTCCCTAGTTCTGAGTTTCCGCATTTTCAGAAAATGATGTTTTTAGCAACATAGGAGTCTCTCATTTCTTTTTTACTTTTGCTGCTGATCTAAGGAATGGAAGCAACTTAAGTCCTGTTTTATTTACGATTGTTTCTGAGAATGTCTGCAAACAAATGATGATAATGCCTTCAATAGTTGTAAAAAATATTTTCCAGAATAAAAGTGGGTAACTGTGCAATGAGATTTATTAGCATTCTGTATATACTAAGTGACTATTCTCTGTGAATGAATGGACTAAGGAAAAAAGTAACATGGTCCTCAGGAGTAATTTTGAATGGGTGATGTCTTTATTAGCAGATTTTCTGCGGAGATTGTGGGTGGGATAAAGAATGACAGAGTGCTATTGCTCTATTCTCTGTGTGTATAGGGAAGAGCCCATAGGGAGGAAGTGATAAAGAAATGTGGGATTAGGCAGGCTTATAAATGATTCTGCATTATTGTAGGCAGGCTTATAACTAAAGCAAACTGCAGCAGAGGGAAAAGAACATCCTGGATAAACATATGTACATATTTATATATAGATTAACAATTATGAATACAAAAGCTGGGGTATCCTTAAAAGTTGTCATCCAGCTTCAAGGCAACTACTTTGTTTGCAATTCTGCAGTTGAAGATTTGATTTGGGTCCAAAACCCAATGAGGCAAAACTTATGAAACATAAACAAATCAAAGGTTATTAAACCCAAACTGCTACATCTTGCTAAAAGAAATCATGAGGTATAAAACACCAGAGGCTAGGATGCTATCACAAAAGTGTCAGGATATCCTTTTCTTGACCTTATTTAGGCCTAACATATGCAGAAGAGGTCATTACAAGATGTTGAATGAAACACAGATGTTGTTTATGCCATTCTGACTATGTGTGTGTTGTAGAGTTCAAATCATTTACAGCACTTGAGGAGCCAGATTAACACAGAATCTTTAGTTCCCAATACCAATGGATGTAACATAGCCTTTTATTTTCACTCTTTGCAATTGTGATGAAGCAGGTTAGAAATTAACTTAGTTGCAGTCTGTATGGACAGTTGGAATTGTTATATTTCAATAAATAGTGCATATTTTTAAGCATCTATTACAATATATAGTGACATAGGTTGGTGCTTTATATAAGCTAGAGGCTCTGCATTATCTAAATCAGTTTTTGTAAAGGAAGCATAGAGCACAATGATACACCCTAATGCTTGCTCATTTCAAATATTAGTTTCTTAACAACTACAAAGTAAATACTCAGAAAAAGACTGAAAAGTACCACTTGAAGCTTGCTATTTATATATTTTTTCCCTTTTTGAACTTGTTTGCTTGCTTTGTTGTTTGAACTGTGTGAAAGGAAGAACTATTTTTTCCCCTGCTACAGAATGTTCACTATTTCCACCGAAGAAGTAGTGGAGTTCCTGGATTTCCAGTAGTGCACTTCACACTTATAAATAAGTTGTCCTTAAGCAGCATAATTTTCCACAAAAATTGTTATTTACAATTACATTTCAGAAGCTTTGTGAAACTCATTATTATGACCACTTTGGAAATACTCAGGAAACACACTTTTAGTTTAAGCCATTACAGGTTGGTAAATTTTTATGACAGATTTTATACATCCTTGTATTTTGTGGGTAAACAACATCCATCATACTCTAGAAAGGGAGTTACTCTTTTGAACAGATTCTTCTTAATCCCTTTATTTAATTGCCCTGGGAGTTTTATATATCATCTGTGACAAATGCACCTTCATGACTAAAATTGGAACATTTAATGAAAGCCAAATTGCTGTGCCTTGGCATGCTTATGTTCAGCTCTCAGTAAAGATTATATAAATATGACATTACTTGTGGCATTTTAAAACTTTTAAGAAAATAGGGTTTAGAATTACAGTAGGAAATACTTAAATTATTTCTAACTCTATATGTCAAATGAAAGAAAACTGATTCAAATTTTTGATTCACTGGACATTTAAAAAATTTCAGGGTATGTTCTTAGTCTTTATTTGGATAAGAGATACATTTGTACACAATGAAAAATAAAAATTTTGAAAGGTCATATTCTCTATAATTTAAAACATCATCTGAAATGACCTAAATACACATATACATGTTAATGAATGTTAAATCTTATGGGCTCATATAATTTGAAGTTTGGAGTTTAATTCACTATTTTCTGTGAACTGGGATATCTTCTGGCACTGTATGTTCCATGCCACACTCTGCTAACTGATCTTATTCAGAGAGCTAATCATCAGAGCATTAAAAGTCAAACCCCAGACACTGTAATGTAAAAAGAAAATATAAACTACTATAATCCAATACTTTTTATTTATTCAGCAAAAGGTCCAAGTAATACAGGCATGAAATGACTAAAAGAGCTTCACCAAAAAATAATTTTAGCTTTTCTGACATAATCTATTCTTACAAAAACAAAATGTTCGCATGTTAAAAATGCTCAATTTAGATTAAATATATTTCAGTCAGAAGAATGGTTCAATGGTTCCAAGCACAGTAACAGAATCCCTTGTGTCTGAGAAGTCTTAACTTCTGGAGGCAGCTTGTGTCTGGGATCAGCACAGTTACTGCTTCTCACAGCCCAGTACTTTAGCTTGGCTGAAAAGAACATATCCAATACCTGAGCTATCTCACTTAAGGGCTGTTTGCTATCTGTGTGTAGTGTTTCACTAGGTTGTGCAGGCATACCATTGCCTAGTAAATCTTTGTAATTAATTTGATCCCTTTTCTTTGAGATCATCATGAAAGCACACTGTGTTCCAAGATCCTTTTGATTAGTTTTCCATATGAGATCTTATGGCAAAATTACACTTGAAAAATTCAAGGCCTTAAAATATTTCTCTTTTTGGAACATATTCTAATCAAAGCACATTCTACTTTTATTTCACTTCTAAGCAGAGGTATTTATGATCAAAGCACAAGAATTGCAAGGCATCTATCGGTGACAATTGGACCAAAAATGTACATAAGTTTGTAAATCCAACCTCTGATGTCATATGCCCAGGTTCTGAACTAAAACTAGAAAATCAGCGTGGAGACTCCTATAGACTCTGATGAGCCTGAAGGTCCATTTGTAACTGAAGTGCATGTTCTAAGTCATATTAAAGGGTGACATGCTTTTACAGCATTTCACCCAATAAAAATGCTTGCCAGGATTATTTTTTTTCATTTTAGAAAATGGAGATATTGATGTGCATTTGATAGGCAAAAGTTTAGACACCTAGCTTTAATCTAAGTAAAAGTTGTATTATAGATTGCCACTCTAATATTTGAAATATGTATATTTTACTCATTCTATGCTAGTTGACTGTATCAGTTTCTGAATATTCAGTGACAAACACAATATTAAGGAGAAAATACTACTGATAGTCCTGGTCTCTTTAAATTTTCAGAACATTTTTTTAGAGAAGTTGGCAAATCTATCAATCTTGGGATCAAAGGATGATATTTATAACTAAAGAATACTTAATAGAGCTATTGAAGGTATTTCCCTGAGATACTATACTAAAAACCAAACCAAACCAAACCAACACAACATTCTTTCATTGTTACCTTTTCTACCATCAGTATAGGTCATATCTGTGACATTTGTATATTTTATATAACTGACTTGACACAATTGCTCATTTTTAATGTTCCTACTTGCAAACAAATTCATGACTGTGAAATTATTCCCACTGTGTGTCCTAATTTTGGCACAGAAAAGCCTTTCAAATTTAATGCAAGGAATCTGGATGAAAGAAGACATTCAACTGAGGCTGTGCTTTACAGCTTAATGTAAATGCACAAATTCCTCACATTCACGAGGAAATTCAGTTTTGTTGGGAAAGAAAAATCAAGAGTGGTTCACTCAAGATAAACAGCTCTACATGTCTTAAAAACAAACAACCCCTCTCCCCTTCTAGTCATATCTGTTCTCTTGATAATTATATTTCAATAACTTTTGTACTCCAGGACTATCAGTACATCAAATTCTTATTACAGGGCATAGGCCCATCCTAGCATAAAGCAACAGAAGAGATGTGTATTTATTAGGCATTGCTCCAGGAAGTCCTATTGTCACAAAGGAGATGAACATAGTCACTTTTGTGTCTACATTGAAACATCCTTCCTCAAATGACCATGTGACAATTTCTTGGGAAACTCATGTCATTGGCAGTGCAGAATCAACTTGTAATTAGTTAAATATTATGCACTCCTTGCTTCCTTATCCTATTATCATTAGATATGTATACATGTTATCATGCTGTGCTTTAGATTTTCAGGGCTTGATCACCTCTAAATTTTTCAGTATTCCAGGCAGAAAAATCCTTAGATAAAAATATAATTTTATACATATGTACCTATGGACTTAATAGCACATACAATATATCTAAGTCTCATTTTGTCTTTCTGCTAGGTGGTACAAGATATTCAAAGCCATGCAGGTCAAATTAGGTTCTGGGGTAGAGCCTACATATAACACATCCTATGTTTTTTACAGAGGCAAGCCCAACCTGACTCCTCTCAGAAGAACAAGCAAGACTTCTCTCCTAAAATTAACATCAGTATAAGATATACGCCATGAGATGTATGTCTCTGCCTCCAGTCAGTGTATAGTTTGAGCCAAGAAGTTCCTAGAGAGTTTTACAACTGCTTCCAAAAAGTGTTTATTTACACACATTTTGTATGGTGCACTAGTATTGGCACACATCGATCTAGCAACCAAAACTTGCTTTTAGGCTTAAGGAAAAAAAAGCCTTTTAAGGCAGTGATTGCTGGAAATGCCCTATAGTACTGTCATTCTTCTGAATGGGACCATGTAATTAGTGCCAGTGCTTTCTTATTTAATAAAGAATCATATTTTTAATGGGACCTTTAAGGGATAGTCTAATCTTGCCTCTCACATCTGTTACAATGGGATCTAATAGAAAAGTACTAGGACTGAGACTCTTGACCTTACTATTGCAGTTCCTAGGAGGTGAATTATGTCCCATGTCTGATGACTAGACGAAGTGTTTTAAAAATGGAGCAAACGGGCTGTCTAGTGCTATAGTGATTGTAATTGGAGTGCACATCTACCTGTTCAAAAATGGAGCAAACAGGCTGTCTAGTGCTATAGTGCTTGTAATTGGAGTGCACATCTACCTGTGTGTGTTCATGTGTGTGTATGAAAGTTCTTGGAAGGGGACAAGAGGCATCAAATATACATAAAAAGACTAGCAGGAAGACTGCGAGGAAGTGTGGGCTGGCCTGGTCAACATCCAAGTATGGGGAGCATGAGGCTAATTATTTTCAAATATCTTCTATTCCTAAAGGTGAAGTGTTTTACAGAGGAATCTTAAGAGGAAATTGCAACAGTGCTATGAATGTTTACAGGAAATTACTCCCAAGAGTAATGAGCAGCAAATATATGTTTTAAAAAATCCATCAACAGTGATAAAAGCAAAGTTTAATGACCAGTTGAAAGAAGATATTGACTTACTAAAATTGAAAAAAGAGAGGTAAGAGTAAATTTGAATTTTTAATTACAGAGGCCAGCAGAATATATTAGAGGTCATAAAGAGGGTGAGGGCAATGACTGGATCCAGTAAGAAGAGTAGTATGAGTAGGCAGATCTTTTACCAAAGCAACCTGACCTGATATTAGGAAGACAGCACTGAAACAGTGCTAGTGAAATACTGAAGGAGGTTCTTATGATGTATACAGTTCTTTTCAGAATGATGCATTATAGTGCAAGAGCAAGGAGGCTCACTTGAGATTTGTGCATGTAGTACACTGGCTCTGCCTTTTCCTCACCTTCTGGACTGTGCTGTGTCCCACAAATCTCAATTTTCAATGAAGTATAAGTGTCACTGTTGGAATGCACACAAACACCAGAATATAGCACAATTTCATATCTGGAATTATGTGTAAAACCTGCTCCAAAAAATCTGTCTCCGTTCCAGTAAATATTTGATGCTTTTAAACAGGGACTTTTAGGAACGGACTGAAACCAAGCCTTTCTTCTTCATCTTTTTTTTTTTTATTTTTTTCTATTTTTTTTTGCAAGTCTCATTTGAAATCACCTTCCTCACATTTATGAATGCTGCTTAAACCCTCTGGATCTGAATCTAGGCCAGAAAACTGAGCCAATATTTCTGAAGTTGGAGAGAGATTTTCCCAGTAATGCAGGAGTTGTAGGCCCCTCCAAAGCTTCTCAGATACTAAATTTTGTAACAGAAAGGCAGCAGACAGGATGGTTTGCAAGGACTGCTTGATTGGAAGGTGATAATCTAGAAAACAGCATCTTGGCATTAGGAAGGTATTTGGGGATAGATAAGAAGATGATTATGGACTTCTAGAGAATATAAACACTATATGAAATATTAAGCTTGTTGGCTGGAAGCAAAATCAGTAACTAAGAAAGAATAGCCAGCAGCTGGCTAATTGGGGACAAGAAAGGACTGGCCTGGGAACTGCTTGTACAGTTAATCATAATACTGTCCTAAATTATGACAAAATCCAGAAGTGATGAAAGACAGCCTGAAAAATGCTGCCAGGCTGCCAAAGCTAGATATCTTTTGTCTGTGCTTTAGTTTCTTCAGCCTCTTGGTTGAGTCAGAGACAGTAAGGAGATCCCAGGTAGTTCCCTTACTGAAGTTAGGGCTGTAGCATGAAGTGAAAAATATTAAATATTTCAAAAGGATCACATGGTGAGATCTGCTAGAAAAGGAAGAAACAACCAACCAGTATAAAATGAAAGAGAATAAAATGTAGAAACCTCAAGCAATTTAAAACAGAGAAATATAAATGTAGTAACTTTTATATTATTGCCTTCTCTGCACATGATATTAATTTCGCATATTTTAGCTAATTTCTTTTAATCCTAGATGAGATAAAGATTCAGAAGCCTTAGTTTCTACAGCTATTTTGTCATGTTTACATTTTAAAAGAAAGTGTTATAGGAAGTTTTAAAGTTCAAAAGTCATATATTCTGGGACTTCTACTGAAACATGTATTATCTTATTTGTTTTAACATTTCAGTTTAAGATTCCATTACTTATATAGGAATAGAATAAATTCAGTCATCAGTTTTGCAGCAGGTTCAGATTTTTTCATTCTCAGAGAGTATCATTACTAGAGTAATTTCATAGAAAACCCCTCCCCTCCCC